>NW_006922046.1:1844385-1845451 GCF_000298275.1 Orycteropus afer afer | reverse complement strand
GTGAGCTGTCACCTGGACTGTGTCAAAAACACATGGATTTGGTGTGCTCCTGCTTGTCCAACGACTTGCTCCAGTTCTTGGATGGATGCATTACATAGTTGTTGGATACTTGGGAATTTCTGAAGCAGAAGGGAAGCTTTAACTTTTCCAACTCCTGGGATTTGCTGCACAGTTCGAAGGAGGGATGGCTCAGAGAGCACAGTGTGTTTCTTCCTGAGAAAAGGGTTCTTACTAGGCTCTTTAGTTTGTTCTTGGACCTGGACCAGAAATCAAAGCGGGGAAAGCACATGAACGCCCTCTAGAGGACAAGACATCTTAAAACTTACTTTGTGGAAAATGAGTTTTTCTATTTGGTTCAGTGTGACATACAGGTATAAATGTCTTATTTTACATGTTTTCATCTACTATGAATATATTTCAGAAATCAGCAAAATTGCTGGAAGAACCATGTGACTACACAAAGATTAAAAATGAATTTATAAAAATGTGAGTTTTCACGACAAAGATGAACCCTTTCGCACATACAGTAGTACTGCGCTGTCAGTGAAGGCAAACATGGTTATACGGGTGGATGGATGGGTGGACAGGTTGAACTATTAGGTATGTCTATGTAGGGGGGAGTGTGCCCAAGACCAAGTATAGGGTTGGCAGACTGTGTTTTTACAAGTGCACTGCTATGTTCTGTAAGGATTACCAGGTGTATAGTAAGAATTGACAAAGGACAAGGTTGTAGTCACTTCTTGGGCATAGCCAGCTACCCAGAGGGAGCAAGTAGTTGGACCTGTGGGCTCGAGACCTTAGTCACAGGGGACATCAAGTTCAACTGGCATAACATACTACACAAAACATTGTTCTACCTCCTACTTTGGCAAGTAGCGACTGGGATCTTAAAAGCTTGTAAGCAGCCATCTAGATGCATTAATGGGTCTCTCCTTGTCCAGAGCAAAGAAGAATAAAGAAGACCAAAGATTCATGGAAACAGTTAGTCCAAATGACTGGTACACCATGTGATCCTCGGCCTATATGACTATGAGACCAGAAGAACTAGATGGTGCCTGGCTACCAC
>NW_006922046.1:1809618-1813619 GCF_000298275.1 Orycteropus afer afer | reverse complement strand
ATGCTTTTTCTGCATCATTTGATATGACCATGTGGTTCCTTTCCTTTATTTTACTTATGTAATGGATTGTGTTGATTGTTTTTCTAATATTGAACCATCCTTGTATACCTGGGATGAATCTCACTTGGTCATGATGTATCATTTTTTTGATTTGTTGCTGCAATCTATTGGCTATGATTTTGTTGAAAATTTTGCATCTATGTTCATGAGGGATATTGGTCTGTAGTTTTTCTTTGTAGTAATATCTTTGCCTGGTTTTGATATCAGGGTTATGCTTGCTTCTTAAAATGAATTTGGGAGGATTCCATCTTCTTCTATGTTCTGGAATAGTTTGAGTACGATTAGTGTGAGCTCTACTCTGAATGTTGGGTGGAATTCTCCAGTGAAACCGTCAAGTTTTCTACTTCTGTCTGTGTTAGTTTAGGTAAGTAGTGTGTTTCTAGAAATCTGTTCATTTCTTCTAGGTTTTCAAATTTGTTGGAGTATAGTTCTTTTTATTTTTTATAATTATGATTTGGGTGAAAATTTACAAAGCAAATTCACTTTCCTTTCAGTAGTTCACATACACTTTGTCTCATGGGATTGACTGCAATTTATCACAATGCAATAGCTTCCCTCCCACTTCCTCCTGAATGGGAGGAATGGCTAATGATCATGAGCATTTCTTCATATGTTTGTTGGCCACCTGAATATCCTCCTTGGTGAAGTGTCTATTTATGTCTCTGCCCATTTTTTAATTGGATTATTTGTCTTTTTGTTATTGAGGTGTTGGAGTTCTCTATAAATTAAATAAATTGTCACTATCATGTGGTTCTTCTCCTTTGTTTTATTTATCTGGTGGATGACGTTGATTGTTGTTCTAATGTTGAACCATCCTTGCATACCTGATATGAACCCCACTTGGTCATAATGAATGATTTTCTTGATATGTTTTTGAAGTCTATCGGCTAGGATTTTCTTGAAGATTTTTGCATCTATATTCATGAGGGATATTGGTCTGTAGTTTTCCTTTTGAGTGATGTCTTTGCCTGGTTTTGGTATCAAGGTTATGCTTGCTTCATAATATGAGTTAGGGAGGATTCCATCCTTTTCTGTGTTTTGGAATGGAGTACAGTTCTTCATGGTGTCCTGACATTATCTTTTTTATTTCAGTTGGTTCTGTTGTGACTTCTCTCATTTTATTTCTCATTTGTGTTATTTGCATCTTCTCCTTCTTTTCCTTTGTTTAGTTTGCCAGTGATTTCTCAATTTTATTCATCTTTTCAGAGAACCAAATTCTAGTCTTGTTGATTTTTTTTCTTATTGCCAAAGAGGCAAGGAGGCCACATCTTCTGACCTCCTCCAGCCCCACAAGAGGAAGAAAGAATCACCATCAGTAGCCCAAGGACTGTACCTGTGAGGCCAGACATGCCGCCTGCCTCCAGCCCTTTCACCAACCCTGACGCCAACCGTTCCTCCTACAGCACCCACCACCTCTGTGCTGCATTCGATCATTTGCTTCGGTGGCCACACAGAACTCACAGATTATGGGGTTTATTAAGGAAGCAACAGGCTATAATTCAAGTTCAGAAATGCACTCAGTCTCTTGCAGCCAGCCATCTCACTTAGCAGCCAGCAGTCTCTCTCTCAGCAGCACGTGTCTCTCTCTCAGCAGCGCATCTCTTGCTTTTCTCTCTCAGCAGTGTGTTTCTTGAATTTCTCTCAGCACACCTCTCACAGCAATGCATGTCTCTCACATCTCTCTCTCAGCAGCACGTGTCTCTCATGTCTCTCAGTGGTGTGTGTCTCTCGCATGTCTCTCTCAGCAGTGCATGTCTCTCATGTCTCTCAGCTGGCAGTGAGAGATTCCTCTGCCTCTAGGAGGGCTCCTTTTGAGCCTGGCAGAGTTGCCAGACTAACTAATCCTGACATTAGATTCTGTACACCTGAGAGAGAGTGAACTTCCCAGAAGATTGCTTCCTGTTGCTCTCAACAGAAATATCCCAGGTGGATAATTTTAACAATCAGGAACTACTCAGTTTCTCATGGCAAATTCCACCACCAAGTTTATAAAGATTTACGGTAGAAAAGCCACACTATGTAATTTACTATACTGCAGGCCACCCCCTGGTTTTCTAGCCATTATCCCTTTTACACTTCAAAAATTAACATCCCCTTCACCATCAGTTTAAGAATAAGTACACCCATGAAAGCATGGAAGCCAGCTACTTCATGCCTTTATCTCCCCCATTTTAGAGAGCTAATTTCCAATTTGCCCATCCCTGTCAAAGCAGTACTGTGAGGAGACAAGCATGTTCCTTTATCATTAAAGAATCTTCTGTTCTTCTTGGAAACTTTGGGCATGTATATCCATAAACAAGCATAAAGTCCAACCTAATGCAAGCCATCAAACTACAGCAACTTAACACCAGCTAAGTGTCAAACATCTTCCTCTTCGTTTGGTTGGGTTCTAGTCAGCTCAGCCCTAGCCATCCCAGCTAGGTCATGGGTACCAGCTACCAAATTTGGGAGTCACACTCTTCCCTTCACTTCAGACCAGCCAACACTTTGTCTCACATCCTCAGTCCTCAGGGACTATTTCATTGCCCATAGGCTCACAAATCCTTTCATTTCAGACCAGCCAGCTTTTCCTCTCATCCCCAGCCTCTGTGGCCTAGGTCAAAGAGTACCAAACTCAGCCCATTTCTTCTTTGCTGTACTTCCCGCATTTCCACTCAAGTGGACCCAGGTGGTCACAACCAAGCAGCATACATTGCAGTGGCTCCAGATTCATAGAAGGGATTTGGTCAAAGAAAGAAGGAAGGGGACTGGGAAGTAAAATTTTGCATTATTAGATGGTTACTTTTGTTGGTGTTACCTCTTAAAGGAGATGAATGATCCAGAGGCTAGGGCTTTTGGTTACATCCAGCCAAAGGTCCAAGGCCGTATACATAGAATAGGAAGGTTATCAAGGTGAAGAGAAGGAAGCTCTGGCTTCCTTTAACTCTCAGTCTTGGAAGGGGTTTCTCTCATGGAGCATGACTTTCCTGCCTTGATGTACCCAAAACCTATCTGCTTGCTTGAAATCCAAAAAGGCAAACGGTCTTTTTTTTTTCCCCTCTTCAGTTCCTATCTTCAAATACAAATCTTCTGTTCCCTCAGTAGTTCTGGGTGAGGCTCAGGTTTTTACCTAAGCCCCTAACACTCTACACACAGGGCTTGAAATAAAAGCCTGTGTTTCTGCTGGGCAAATTTTACTTCCCCTTTTAACATATTCAATCAAGTATCAGCTGAAGGTGGACTTACACGCTGTCTGTTATCCACATACCCCATAATCATTTCTAATGCACAAGCAGGTAAGAGAGCATTCAATACCCGTAGTACATTCAGATAAACACATATTCCTTTTTAAGACATTCCAGTTTCTTCTCTTCACCTTGATAACCTTCCTATTCTATGTATACGGCCTTGGACCTTTGGCTGGATGTAACCAAAAGCCCTAGCCTCTGGATCATTCATCTCCTTTAAGAGGTAACACCAGCAAAAGTAACCATCTAATAATCCAAAATTTTACTTCCCAGTCCCCTTCCTTCTTTCTTTGACCAAATCCCTTCTATGAATCTGGAGCCACTGCAATGAATTACACTGCTTCTGACACCAACTGCCAAAGAAGCAAGGAGGCTGCATCTTCTGACCTCCTCTAACCCCACAAGAGGAAGACAGAATCACCACAGTAGCCCAAGAACTGTACCTGTGAGGCCAGACATACTGCCTCCCTCCAGCCCTTTCACCAACCCTAACACCAACCATTCCTCCTACAACACCCACCACCTCTGTGCTGCATTCGATCATTTGCTGCAGTGGCCACATAGAACTCACAGATTATGGGGTTTATTAGGGAAGCAACAGGCTATAATTCAAGTTCAGAAATGCACTCAGTCTCTCGCAGCTGGCCATCTCACTTAGCAGCCAGCAGTCTCTCTCTCAACAGCACATGTCTCTCGCGTCTCTCTCAGCACGTG
>NW_006922046.1:1805084-1805579 GCF_000298275.1 Orycteropus afer afer | reverse complement strand
AACGGCCTCTAGTTTATGGCACTCTTGAACCCTGCATGTAGCTGAGTAGTTGTTCAGCAGCCTGCCATACTCTGCTGACATTGGGACTTTCAATGGACTTGAATTAGTGGCCTGCCGTGTGGTTTGGTAAAATTGAGACTGTGCTATTTTATTTGTCGACCTTGGGCTTGTTAGCCTCAGCAGCCAGTAGCTGCCTGAGTGAAGAAATGCCTCTAGCTGCAGTGGGCCGGGAGCAAGAGGCAGAGCTGAAGCCCAAGGTTGAGAGGCTTTCACCCAGCCTCTAGAGTCTGGCACTTTAAACTTGGACTTCTAGCCTCCCAAACTTATAAGAGAATAAATTCCTGTTTGTTCAGGTCATCCCATTTGTGGTATATATTCTTGTCAGAGTGGCACTAGGTAACCAGAATAGTATCATTTTACAGTCCCACAGCTGTGTATAAGAGACCTAATCTCTCTACATCTTTGTCTGCATTTATTATTTTCTGTCTTGTTGAA
>NW_006922046.1:1802467-1804209 GCF_000298275.1 Orycteropus afer afer | reverse complement strand
GGTCTGACTCAATGGCACATAACAACAACAACAACAGCTAATCCTGTGGAGTTGTCTATTTGTCTTTTCAATCCTGTTAAAGTCTGGTTTATGTATTTTAGGGCTCTTTCATTGAATGAGTAGATATTTATTATGGTTATATTCTCTTGTTCAGTTGATCCTTTAATCATTATGCAGTGTCCTTCCTTGTCTCTTATGGTTTTTGTCTTGAAGTCTATTTTATCAGAAATTAATATTGCTACTCCTGCTCTTTTTTGATTGCCATTTGCTTGATACATCTATCTCCAACCTTTGATTTTTAGTCTATTTTTGTGTGTGTCTGAAATAAGTCTTTTATAGATAGCATATTGATGGTTTATGTTTTCTTATCCAGTCTGTAACTCTCTGTCTCTTGAATGGTGTGCAATAACCCATTCACATTCAGTGTAATTATTGACAAGTATGAACTTATTACTGTCATTTTTTTTTTCATGGTGTTGCTGATTTCTTTGTTTGATATAATTTTCTGTGCTGAGCTTATTTTGTTTATGAATTTTGTTATTTCCTTCATTGCTCTTGTTTTAGTATTTGCTAAATATTTATACCTCTCCTCTTTTTTATTTTGATGGAGAGTTTTATTATTTTTCTTAGCAATTACCCTGTGGTTTATTATTTTCTTCTGAAGTTTAGAACAGTCTGTTCTATCTCGTAATTGTCTTGATTTCCTCTCCATTTGCAAGTTCTGTAACAGCACTATTTATTCCCTGTCTTTGGTTTATAGTTGTCCTCATTTACCAATTAATTTTCTCTGGTTCTCTGTTTATAGTCCAATAAGCTTATTTTACTTTGGATACTTCTATAAGTGGGTTGGTTTCTGGGATGATGTCACCATGTGTATTAATCATTGCTTGTTGTCTGCTGTTGGTCCTCTAGGTAAAGGAATCCTTTTTTTAGCATCTGTTGTAAAGTTGGTCTGATTTTAACAAATTCTCTTAATTTCTATTTATCTGGAAATGTCCTAATTTCACAGTTATATTTGAGGGACAGTTTTGTTGGGTATATAATTTTTGGTTGGCAACTTTTTTCTTTCAGAGTTTTTTATATGTCATCTCACTGCCTTCTCACCTGCATGGTTTCTGCCAAGAAATCAGAGATTAGTCTTATGGATTGCCCTTTGTAGGCTACTTTTCGTTTTCCTATGCTGCTTTCTCTTTGTCTTTGACTTTGGTGCATTTGATTATGATATGTCTCAGTGATTTTCTTTTGGGATCTATTCTGTTTGGAGTTCATTGAACTTCTTGAATAGACACCTTCTCATCTTTCATCGTATTAGGGAGATTCTCTTCTCTTCTGTCTAATCTTTGACAATTTTCTCTGTAGTTTTACTTGTCTCTTCCTGTTTTGGAGTTACAGTCACATGTAAGTTATTCCTCTTGATGGTATCCCACATGAATCTTAGGCTTTCTTCATTTTGTTTTCATCTTTTTTCTGATTTGTCCCTTAAAGTAATATTGATAGTACTATTTGTCTTCTATCTCCCTAAGTCTGTCTTCCATTGATTTATTTCTACTCCTTTGCCCTCAGTGTGTTATCTATTTCTGAAATCATGGTATTAATCTTTTAGATTTCTGTTTATTTTGTACAGCTTCTAATTTTTTATTTATTTTGTCATTTTGTCCTTTGTATTCAATTGGTTTTCCTAAATTACTCTAGAGGAGCTCTGGTAGCATAGTGCCTAAGGCACTTGACTGCTAACCAGAAGG
>NW_006922046.1:1775117-1800357 GCF_000298275.1 Orycteropus afer afer | reverse complement strand
TTCTTTCCTCAGCTTTGGGTAGTTTCCTCACACGCATGTGGCGAGGAGTACTTTGGTGAACATTCAAGGGAGAATTTCCCAGCGTTCTGTCTGTGTAGCTTTCTCTCCTCTGTACTGTGTTCTGCAAACCCAAGCTACCTTGGGCTCCTTGGACTCTCAGTTTCTACAAAGAGTCCACTTGGCTCTACCTCAGTTCACTATATGCTATATGACCTGGGAATGCTTTCAAGCAGTAAGCTGGGACAAATGTAGGGCTAACCTCATTTGTTTCCTGTCATTTGGGGGTCACTGCCTTTCTGTTGCCTGATATCCAGTGTCTTGAAGCCTATTTTTTCATGTATTTTTGTCTTTTTCTTTTTTCTTTTGTTAATCTGCTACCCTAACTTGTCTATACTATTACTTTGAAGAATTTATAAGCATTTTTAAAAGACATGTTTTATATCTCCTTTTCTAAAAAAATAGTTCTGATCTTTCATTTTAATAAGAAAAGTACTTGAGTATAGGCTTTGGGACCCAACTGCCTGGATTGGGGACCTAGTTCCACCGCCCGCCTGCTTGCCAGGAAGTGTTGGGCAAGTCATTGAGTATTCATGAGAAGTGGAGACAACAATAATTCCAGTCATACAGTTGATGTGTGAATCAAATGAGATTGTCTGTGGTGGCACATAGCAGACTATTGGCATGTTGTTGTTAGGTGCTGTCGAGTTGGTTTCAACTCCTAGTGACCCTGTGTGCAACAGTACAGAACACTGCCAGTCCTGCATCATCCTCACTATCATTGCCACACTTGAGCCCGTCGTTGCAGCCGCTGTGGCAGTCTATCTCATTGAGGGTCTTCCCCTTTTTCACCAACCTCCGCTTTACCAAGCATGATACCCATCTCTAGGAATTGATTCCTTCTGACAACATGATCAAAGTATGAGAGATGAAGTCTGGCCATTCTCACTTCTAAGGAGCATTCTGCCTATATTTCCTCCCAGCCAGATTTATTCTTCTAGCAATCCATGGTACATTCAATATTCTTCAATAATACCACAACTCAAATGTATATATTAGTTCTGCAGTCTTCTTTATCCATTGTCTAACTTTCATATGCATATGAGGCTATTGAAGATACCATAGTGCAGATCAAGTGCACCTTAGTCTTCAAAGTGACATCTTTGCTCTTTAATACTTTAAAGAAGGCCTTTGCAGCAGATTTGCCTAATGCAGTAGGTTATTTGATTTCTTGACTGCTGATTCCGTGAGTGTTTTTTGTGGATCCAGGTAAAGTGAAATCCCTAACAACTTCAATCATTTTCCCATTTATCATGATGTTGCTTATTGGTCCAGTTGTGAGGATGTATGGGGCAAAAAACAAAAACAAAAACAGCAAAAAAACCCACAAACCAAACTTATGCCATTGAGTCAATTCGACACATAGTGACCCCTCCTTGGGTTTCTGAGGCAGTATCTGTATGGAAGTAGACTGCCCAATCTTCCTTCCAAGGAGTGGCTGGTGGGTTTGAAACGCCAGCCTTCTGGTTAGCAGTCAGATGCCATTGGCATTACACTACCAGAGCTCCCGATTTATGGGGCACATAGTAGATATTCAGTAACCAGTTTTAAGATAGGAGGTCAACCTTGGTTCATTATTGTATCTTGTGGTTCTAATTCATCTTGAGTGTTCATGTCTCATTGTCTCATTGGGATGTTTTTTTCTATAGATCTGCTCTGGCTGCAGCCATCTTGGCAACCACATTGACTGGGCGGACTGTTGCCATTCCTCAGCCTCGCCAGAGATCCAGGTCTGAAAGTGAGACGACATACACCGGAAAGGACAGCTTCATTGAGCCCTATGCCACCACCTCAGAGCTGAGGCTTCGGTAGGAACCATATCACTGGCTCTGCTCCCTCTCAGGGAAGAGTAGCGGTAGCCCAACATCGTGTATGTGTGTGTGTGCATGTGCACCCGTGGGTTTATGACTAGAATCTTTTGTTGTTGTTATATGCCATCAAGTTGTTTCCTGCTCGTAATGACCCATATTAATTGCTCTTAGATTATATCAGAATTTTTTCCTGAGTGATTTTGTTAAATAATGACCTATAAAAGCATTGATTATTTTCATGGTAGCACAAAGCCAATTAATTCATCTTTTAGCCCTTAGTAAGATTCTCTGTGCCATAAACTAGACAGTGAAAGTTGTGACTTCTCATTCTTCATGTATTTCTCCTTGGAACATTTATACTCATCTTACCTTCTTTGGTATCTGTAGTTTAACCTTTTTTTTTCTTTGACATGTTTACTTTTATTGCTTGAGCTGGGTTTGAGCTGACTTTGGAAGCTTTGACTTTGAGAAAGTTTTCCTATTGAGGAAAGGGGGTTCAAGGAGAGCTTAGTGATATACAGGAATCAATTAGGAACAGATTAAGGTTGCATCGAGGGACAGCCAATGTGGGGCTGTAAAGAGCTTTCCAGAGAGAAAGAAAGGGAACATGACACATGTGAGCAACTGAAGAAAGATGTTTGTAGTTGGCAAGATGTGAGTGAGGTGGAGAGTACTTCAAGATGATGCTGCTGGGGTTGGCAGGGCCAGGCTGGGAGACTTTGTGGGCAGTCCTGTTCAGGGGTTTGGTATCTCCCCTAGGGGCACTGGGAAAGCACTGAAGACCTTTAAGGGCTTGTTGGGTGAGGGTGGGGTGTACATGACCAGATTTGCCTTATTCACTGTCATATATATTCAGTTCTGTTTTTTTCTTTTATTTTTAGAGCTTGTTTTGCATTCAACATTACGTGTACATTTAGTTTCATTCCCCATTTACCATGTCCAACCCTAACCCAGTCTTCTCCCCTCCATACCCTGTAACCCTCCCCCTGTGCCCCTCATATTTATGCACTCCTATTTGTGCTGCATTTCCTCAATTTGAACGTTGGTCCTCTGGTATCCCATGGTCTATTACTCTAAGGGTTGTATTACCATAGAGTATGTGGGGGTGTCATCCTGGGTTGAGTGGTCTGCATGTACATCTTGTTAACTATTGGGCTGAGAGCCAGCCCTTGGGGGTGCATTTTATTCCAGGCACAGAATGTATTCCAGGGCCATAGTATTGGGAGGCTCACCAGATTTCATCTGACCAGTAATTCTGGTCACTATTGAGTTTTGGGATTTTGTTCCATGTTTTCCCTCCCACTCTATCCAGGATCTCCAGATTTGATCCTTTCCTGAGTGGTTGGCATCGGTAGCCAGGCGCCATCTAGTTCTGGTCTCGAGGGCCATCGTGTCCTAGGGCTGATTGCTTCCAAATGCCCCCCCCCCCTTTTTTTTTGCATTCTTCTTCGCTTCCAATGCTAGGAGACCATTAGCTGCATCTTAGATGGCCGCTTGAAAGCTTTTAATACCCCATTCGCTACTCACCAATGTAGGATGTGGAACAAGGCTTTTATGTATTTTGTGGTGCCAATTGAGTCTGGCGTCCCCCAGTACTATGGTCCTGAGATGGTAGATCTATTGGCTTTCTCTCCCATAGTGTCTGGTTGTCTGTGAAGGATTACTCTGTGTTTGTCTTCTATTGTTTCTGTAAGGGCTGCAGGTATTTTGTATCACTGGTGTCTGCAAGATTAGCCTCCACTGAATCTATCCTTGGTCTAGAGTATACTTCTGTTCACTGACCCCTGTCTGATCTCTCAGGTGTTTATGTGTTTATCTGTAGCCTGGTGTTTGGTGTTAATGGCAGTGCAGTATTGTGGACACATTGGTTGGTATTAGCATCTGTCATCTATCTCTTATGTGCACAATTCAGTGTCCTCCCATTACCTAATATTATCATGGTGGTCACAGATCCTTCTCTTATATCTCTTCCCCTACCTATGTCAGTGAGTAGGCCCCGACTAGCCCGAAATTAATCCATCCCCTTCCCTCCACATCCCGGTAACCTACTAAGTGAGTTCTCTTTCCCAAGCAAACCCTTCTTTGTCTTTTTACAGTAATGGGCTCATACAGTACTGTTTTTGTTTTTCTTGATATGCCAAATATTCTATATTTTTAATGTAGTAAAATTTATAAACTTTATCCTTTGTAGTTTTTGTCATTATTGTCAAGTTTAGAAAGAACTTCCTTACTGAAGCATTATATAAGTACCCACTTATTTCCTTCTAGAACGTTTTTATTTTTGGTTTTTACATGTGAAAGTTGAATCCATTTTGAGATGTGTGAATATAGCCTGTTTTCTCCCTGTAAGAGTTTATATTTTGGCTGAATAAAAACTAAAGATGAAGAAATGATTCTAAAATGTACTTGAAAGAATAAAGTGGTGAGGCTATCAAAGGAGATCTTGAAAAAAAGAATACTGGTCCAGGGAGAGGACTGGATCAACCCCATCATATTTAAAAATGTACAGTTAAAGTCATGAAAGCAGTGTGGGATTGGTTCAGTGATAGACAGGTGAGTCATTAGAGCATATGAACACCTTGAGGTCAACTTAGTGGGTACAGCATATTGAATCTTTAATAAAAGCAGGCTCACAGGTCTCAGGGTAAGGAAAGGTTTCAACAGTGTGTAGATTGGCAATGTCAGGAAAACAATTAACTTTGAGCATACACCAAAATAAATTTCTCTTGAGTGAATAGATTAATCTTGTGTCCACATATAAATAAGGCCATTAAAATCAATGTCCAGTCTTTATCAAACCTTTCTGGAGATGAAGTCTGCTTATTACTTCTATGCTAAGAATTTAAAAAGTTAACAAAAACATATGTATATTAAAAATTTACATAACTGAAATAAAATTAAAAGGATAGGAAAAATTTGTAGTAAATACAAATCCAAGATTTCAATTTTTGTAGATAAAAGATAGATTTCAAATTGGAATCAGCACACTAGAATCAAAGTAGATAAGTGACAAAGGACATGAACATACAATTCACAGTAGAGGAATTATGACTCTTATTCAAATGTTCAGCCATTACAGGAGGTGGCATATGATCAAGAACCAGTGGTATTGAAGGAAGAAGTCCAAGCTGCATTAAAGGGATTGGTGAAAAACAAGGCTCCAGGAATTGATAGAATACCCATTGAGATGTTTCAGTAAACGGATGCAGTGCTAGCAGCACTTACTCATTTATACCAAGAAATTTGGAAAAGAGCTACTTGGCTAACCAACTAGAAGAGATCCATATATATGCCCCTTCCAAAGAAAAGTGATCCAACAGAATGCAGAAGTTACCAAAAATATCATCAGTATCACATACAAGTAAAATTTTTGCAGGAGATAATTAAAAAATGGTTATAGTAGTATATTGACAGGGAACTGCCAGAAACTTAAGCCAGGTTCAGAAGAGGGCACGGAATGAAGGATATCATTGCTGATGTCAGATGAATCTTGACTGAAAGCAAAGAATACGAGAAAGGTATTTACCTATATTTTATTGACTGTGCAAAGGGTTTCAACTGTGTGGATTGTAACAAATTATAGATAACATTGAGAAGAATTGGAATTTCAGAACACTTAATTGTGCTCATGAGGAACCTGTACATAGACCAAGAGGTTGTCATTCAAATAGAACAAGCATACTTCATGGCTTAAAATTAGGAGGGCTGTGTATCACGGTTGTTATCATTTTACCATATTTATTCAATCTGTATGCTAAGCATATAATCTGAGAGTCTGGACTATATGAAGAAGAATGTGGCATCAGGATTGGAGGAAGACCTATTAACAACCTGTGTTATGCAGATGACACAACTTTGCTTGCTGAATGTGAAGAGGCCTTGAAGCACTTACTGATGAAGATCAAAGACTGCAGTCTTCATTATGTATTGCATCTCAACATAAAGAAAACAAAAATCCTTACAACTACACCAATAAGCAACATCATGATAAATGGAGAAAAGATTGAAGTTGTCAGTGATTTCATTTTACTTGGATCCACAGTCAATGCCCATGGAAGCAGCAGTCAAGAAATCAGATGACATATTGCACTGGTCAGATCTACAAAAGAGCTCTTTAAAGTGCTAAAGAGCAAAGATATCACTTTGAAGACTAAACTGCTCCTGACCCAAGGCATGGTATTTTCAGTAGCCTCATATATATGTGAAAGCTGGGCAGTGAATAAGGAAGACTGAAGAAGAATTAGAGCATTTGATTTGTAGTGCTGGTGAAGAACACTGAAAATACCAAGGACTGCCAAAAGAATGAACAGATCTGTCTTGGAAGAAGTACAAACAGAATGCTCCTTAGAAGCAAGAATGACCAGACTCTGTCTCGTGTACTTTGGTCATGGTGTCAGAAGGGACCAGTCCCTGGAGAAGGATATCATGTTTGGTAAAGTAGAGGGTCAGCAAAAAAGGGGAAGAACCTCAAGGAGACGGATTGACACAGTGGCTGCGATGATGGTCTTAAGTATAGCAAATATTGTGAGAATGGTGCAGGATCAGGCAGCGTTTCGTTCTGTTGTACACAGGATCACTATGAGTCAGAGCTGACTACTTGACAGCATGTAACAACAACAGTAGTCCAAACATATGGAAAAATGATCAGTCTCAGTAAGAAATGCAAATTCAGACTGAGATTTAAATTCTTTCAGCAAATTTAAAAAATTATTACCACTGTAGTCACAAGTTGGGGAAATGATTTATGCAGTGATCTTGTTTAAAATGCATATAGACACATAAAACATTCACACTATTTGACACAGCAGTTTACCATGTGGTGGTTAGTTTTGTAGGACTAATCCTAAATACAAGAGAGGTTATCTGTACACAGATGTTCATTACTGGGTTATTTATAACAATGAAAACTTGAACATAGTTAAATAAAAGGGATGGCTGATTAGTATGGTGTATCTACTTGATTCCTATTTTTAAAATGTTAACTATGAGAACTTGGTAATAACAAGGCAAGTTGTATATTATGCAGTGATAATAACTATAAAAACAGGAAAAATGGAAAGTAATGCCTAGGGTTTGCAAAGAGATCAGATAGTGGGTGATTAGTCTTTTAGCTTGTTTTTGTTTTTTTGTGATACAGCTATAATACTTTTATGGTGGGAATGGGGGAAAATTCATTTAATGTATGCATATATACCAATGTAAAGTGTTAACTTGTTTGTTTGCTCTTTCATATTCTAATATAGACCAACTTGGCAGAATGAGATGGGAAGAGGAACTTCTTTCCCATCCTTTGAAATGCTGGGCTATGGGGAGGAAGAGGACACTGACACACACCTGTCATCCAGCTGCAAGGAGTCGGGGAACATCAGTGCTCTGAATGAAGCGAGAGGGCACAGTGATGCAGTGTATGCTGTGCCACACAGAGATCAGGTGATCCTCCTATTCCTAGGTTTCTTCTTGATGTTAGCCTACAGTAAATTGTGTAGAGTACATTAGTAAGGTATTTCCTTACTCTGTTCTGCCTTTGCCTTGGGGCTTATTTTATTATTAATTGGTCTTTATTTTATATTATTTATTATTAAGTAGGGAGCTCTGGTAGCATAGTGGCTAAGGCACTTGACTGCTAACCAGAAGGCAGGCGGTTCAAACCCACCAGCCACTCCTCGGAAGGAAGGTTGGGCAATCCTACTTCCGTAGTGATACTGCCTCGGAAACCCAAGGAGGGGTCGCTATGAGTCGGGGCCGACTCGATGGCAAACAACAACAACAACAACAAGAGGAATATCATAATATTTGTCTCTTAATCATAGCTAGCGTTCATCAACTGCTCACCATGTGTCTATATGGTATAGCTTGTCTATTTCAAGCTCATATACATTTATCTTCCCTAAGACTCCTAGCAATGGAATTCCTAGGTTCACTTCATTGCCGTATCACACATAGGAGGACTGAAGTACAGAGGTTGAAGGAGTCTTGCTTTTCCACTACTGCCCAGTTGCTCTACTCAGCCTGGTTTTGAACTTGGTACTCCCTGGGCTTTGGAAATCAGATTGTGCCATTTCTTTTTTTTTTAATTATTCTAAGAGCTTGTTTTACATTCAACATTATGTGTACATTTAGTTTCACTCCCCATTTATCATGTCCAAACCTAACCCAGTCTCCTCCTCTCCCTACCCTGTAACCCTCCCCCTATGCCCCTCATATTTATGCACTCCTGTTTGTCCTGCATTTCCTCAATTTGAATGTCCTCTGGTGCCTCGTGGTCTATTGCTCTATGGGATGTATAGAGTATGTGGGTGCATCATCTTGGGTTGAGTGATCTGCATGTACATCTTGTTAACTATTGGGCTAAGAGCCAGCCCCTGGGAGTGAGTTTTATTCCAGGTGCAGAATGTATTCCAGGGCCATAGTATTGGGGGTGTCATCAGATTTCATCTGACCAGTAATTCTGGTCATTATTGAGTTTTTGGATTTTGTTCTACGTTTTTCCTCTTACTCTATCCAGGATCTCCAGATTTGATCCTTTCTTGAGTTGTGCCATTTCTGTAATGGCAAATGATAACACATCATTTCTTTTTCCTTTCTCTCTTTTCACCATCACTATAACATAAAGGAGCTTTGGTGGCATAGTGCCTAAGGCAATTGACAGCTAACCAGAAGTCTGGTGGTTCAAACCCACCAGTCACTCCTAGGTCAGAAGTTTGGGCAATCTACTTTCATATTGATACTGCCTCAGAAACCCAAGGAGGGGTCGCTATGAGTTGGCTATGACTCAACAGCAGTGAGTTTGGTTTTTTGGTTTATAACATATAAGGGAGACCAGGAAGCAAGCTGGTGGCAGTTTGGAACAGCTAAGGGAGACCAGGAAGTGAGTGGAGCAGTTTAGAGCAGCTAAGGGAAATGAACTGGTCTGTCAGTTTGTCATACTATGGTGGCTTGTGTGTTGCTTTGAGGCTGGAGGCTATGCCACCAGGCGTCAAATGCCAGCAGGGTTACCCATTGTGGACAGGTTTCAGCGGAGCTTCCAGACTAAGACAGACTTGGAAGAAGGAAGAGGCTATCCACTTCTTAAAGAATTGACCAGTAACAACCTTATGAATAGCACTGAAACACTGTCTGATATATTACTGGAAAATTTTATGAATAGCTTTAAATCATTGTCTGATATAGTGTCAGAAGATGAGCACCGCCATTCAGAGGGCACTCAAGATATGACTGGGGAAGAGGGGAAGAGCTGCCTCTTCAGAGTAGACCTGACCTTAATGATGTAGACAGAGGAAATCTTTTGGGACCTCCATTTGCTGATGTGGCACAACTCAGAATGAGAAGAAACAGCTGCAAACATCCATTAATAATTGGAACAGGGAATGTACAAAGTATGAATGTAGGAAAATTAGAAGTTGTTAAAAATGAAATGCAAGTCATAATGATCAGTGTCCGAAGCATTAGTGAGCTGAAATGGACCACTTTTGGCCATTTTGAATCAGACAACCATATGATCTACTATGCCGAGAATGACAAATTGAAGAAGAACGGTGTAGCATTCATAATCACAAAGAAAGTTTCAAGATCTATCCTGAAGTATAATTCTGTCAGTGGTAGGATAGTATCTGTATGCCTACAAGGAAGACCAATTAATATGACTCTTTTTCAAATTTATACACCAATCACCAAAGCCAAAGATGAGGAAGTTGAAGATTTTACCAACTTCTGCAGTCTGAATTGACTGAACATGCAATTAAGATGTGTTGATTATCACTGGTGATTGAAATGCAAAAGTTGGAAACGAAGAATCACCAGTAGTTGGAAAATATAGCTTTAATGATAGAAATAATGCTGAAGATTACATGATAGAGTTTTGCAAGAGCAATAACTTATTCAATGCAAATACCTTTTTCAACAGCACAAACAGCAGCTGTACATGTGGATTTCACTAATGGAGGACACAGGAATCAGATTGACTACATCTGTGGCAAGAGGTGATAGAGAAGCTAAAACAAGGCCAGGAGCTGCCTGTGGAAACAGACCATCAACTGCTCATAGGCAAATTCAAGTTGAAGTTGAAGGAAATTAAAAGAAGTCCATGAGAGTCAAAATATGACCTTGATTATATTCCTCCTGAATTTAGAAACTGGCTAATGAACTGATTTGATGCACTGAACACCAGTGACCAAAAACCAGATGAATTATGGGATGACATCAAGAACATCATCTATGAAGAAAGCAAAAGGTCATTACAAAGACAGGAAAGGAAGAAAAGACCAAAATGAATGTCAGAAGAGACTCTGAAACTTGCCCTTGAACAGAGAGTAGCTAAAACAAATGGAAGAAATGGTAAGATAAAAGAGTTGAAGAGAAGATTTCAAAGAGCAGCTCAAAAAGACAGTGTCAATTATTATAATGAAATGTGCAAAGACCTAGAGTTAGAAAACCAAAAGAGAAGAACAGGCTCAGCATTTCTCAAGCTAAAAGAACTGAGGAAAAAAATTAAGCCTCAAGTTGCAATATTGAAAGATGCTATGGGCAATATATTGAATGATGCAGGAAACATCAAAAGAAGACAGAAAGAATACACAGAGTCACTGTACCAAAAAGAACTGGTCGATCTTCAACCATTTCAGGAGATGGCTTACGATCAAGAACCAATGGTATTGAAGGAAGAAGTTGAAGCTGCCCTGAAGGAATTGGCGAAGAGCAAGACTCCAGGAATTGACGGAATACCTATTGAGATATTTCAATAAATGGATGCTGCACTGGAGGTACTCACTTGGCAATGCCTAGAAATTTGGAAGACAGCTACCTGGCCAACTGGAAGAGATCCCAGTTGTACCCATTCCAAAGAGAGGTGATCCCACAAAATGTGGAAATTATCAAACAGTATCATTAATATTACAGACAAGTAAAACGTTACAGAAGATAATTAAAAAATAGTTGTTGCAGTATATTGACAGAGAACTTCCAGAAATGCAAGCTGGATTCAGAACAGGATATGTAACGAGGGATATCATTGCTGATGTCAGATGGATCTTGGCTGAAAGCAAAGAGTACCAGAAAGATGTTTACTTGTGTTTTATTGACTATGGAAAAACATTCGATTGTGTGGGTCATAACAAATTATGGATAACATTGAGAAGAGTGGGAATCCAGCACATTTAATTGTACTCATGAGGAACCTGTACATAGACCAGGAGGCTGTCTTTCAAACAGAACAAGGGAATACTGTGTGGTTTAAAATCAGGAAGGGAGTGTATCAAGGTTGTATCCTTTCACCATACTTGTTCAAGCTGTATGCTGAGCAAATAATCCGAGAAGCTTCTATATGGAGAAGAAGAACGTGACATCAGGATTGGAGGAAGGCTCATTAACAACCTGCTATTACAGACAATACAACTTTGCTTGCTGAAAGCGAGGATGATTTGAAGCACTTACTGATGAAGATTGAAGACTATAGTCTGTAGTACGGATTACACCTCAATTTAAAGAAAACAAAAGTCCTCACAACTGGACCAATAAGCTGCATCATGATAGATGGAGAAAAGATTGAAGTTGTCCAGGACTTCTATTACTTGGTTTTACAGTCAACACCAATGGAAGCAGCAGTCAAGACATCAGACGACATAGCGCATTGGCCATGGAAGGTAGATGAATCCCTGAAACTGTTGCCCTGAGATAATCTTTAAGCCTTAAACCAAAAATAATCCCCTGAAGTCATCTTAAAAGCAACCAGTAATTTAGCTTAACTAGTTAAAAAAAAAAAAAAAGCCTCCCTTAAGTATTATGCTCTTTTGGACCTCTCTATGGGATCAAATTGATAACAACAACTCAGTGAGTTTATGTTAATGAAGAGGAACAACTCAGAAAAAGAGTGTGAGAATGGTTGCATAATTCAAAGAATGAAATCAGTGTCACTAAATGGCACATGTAGAAACTGCTTTATGTATCTTTGATAGGGTGAACAAAGCAATTTGCTCTGGAGATAAAAAACAAAAGGAAGTTACTTTTTTATTCCTTCAAATGACAGAGTGGGAGACAGTATCTTTTAGGATTCCGTTGCTCCTTAGTTGCATCACTTCCAACAGCCTCCACGTACATGTTTTACTATGTATATTCTCAACAACAACAAAATAAAGAATATTTAGGGGCAAGAAAAAGTCATTACCATACCCGATGTCACCTAGATTTTCTCCTATGTTATCTTCTAGAAGTTGTATAGTTTTGTGTTTTATGTTTAGGTTTGTAATCCATTTTGAGTTAATTTTTATGAAAGATAAAAGGTTTATGTCTTGATTTTTTTTTTCCAGTTGTTCTAGAATCATTTATTGAAAAGACTATCCTTTCTTCATTAAATTGCTTTTGCTCCTTTATCAGGAAAGAAAACAAAATGCCATCTTAAGTTATACTTAATAGTTTCTATTTCTTTTTCTCTCCTTTCTTTCCTTGTTTGGATTTTTTATTTAGTTGTTCTTTTCTTTCTCTCTACTATTTTGGATATTAACTCTGCTCTTATTTTAGTAATTGCCTGAGAAATTAAAACATACATTTTACTCTTTAAAATCCAAGTTAATATGCTATCCCAGAAGAGGATAAAGGAGCGAAAGGGTAAGTGGTACAGACAGATGAGGGAAAGGCCATATGCCTGGTGCATGTGCCTGATGGCTGTATGCCTGATGACAGTGTGGAGCTGGGCCAGTCTCCTCTGTCCCTTATCCAATACCCAAACAGGTTTCTAGTTATCAAAGGTAATTTTCACAGTCAGAGCTATTTTGAAATTAATAACAAAAAAAAGTTTGAAATTAAGCCTTTAAAATTAGAGTTATATTTGTAAAATAGAGTCCAAATTCTTTATGAAGGTATGTTTTTAATAAACTTACTTATTGATGTATTAAAATTACACAAAGATTGTATAAATAAAAAATGGATAGCTCAATTAATTTTTCACACATTCCAGATTTAAAAAAAAAAAAAAAAAAAGAACTAGCAGCCCAGAACCTCCCTTTGCTCCTTTTCTTGGTCATGATTTTGTCATGACCACTATCCTGACTCTAAGCACCTAGATTAGTTTTGCATCTTCTGAAAATTGTGTGAATCGAATCGTACAGAATGTATTTGTTGGGGATTTTGAAAGTCTCTGGTAATTGCATGTAGCAGTAGTCAGTTCGTTCTTGTTGTATAATGTTTCATCATACGACTGTACCATTCAATTATTTATTCGTTTTACTGTTGGATTTTGCTTGTTTCCATTTTGGGGCTCTTAAGAATAGTGCTGCTATGCATTTGTGAATGTGTCCTTTGATCTGCTGGGTCACAGAGTATGTATGATCAGCTTTAGTAGTAATAGATACTGACAAACAGTTTTCCAAATTAAGCTCTCTTTATGATGATATTTGAATCCTCTCACCAATTTCACATTTCCTTGATAATAATGAATAGCTTTATATATCTTTGATAGGGTGAACAAAGCAGTTTGCTCTGAGATAAAAAGCAAAATGAAGTTACTTTTTTATTCCTTCAAATGACAGAGTGGGAGACAGTATCTTTTAGGGTTCTGTTGTTCCTTAGTTGCATCACCTCCAACAGCCTCCATGTACATAGAGGCTGATGGCGATGGTGGCCTTAGCTCTTGGCTTTGAAATGTCCCTTCTCACAAGCATCTTGATGGTCACTGCCGCCAAACTGATCACATAAGCAAGACTTTACTAGAGAATCAGGGTAGCAGAAGGGAAACCACCTCAGAGAGTGCCAGTCATACTTTACTGTACAAGACAAGCATCTGCTTATTCACTGCTGTTCCTGGTGGACAGCTTAGTCCCACCTCCCAGACCCCTGCTTGTGGGAATGTCTTCTCTTCTTCAGGAGAAGTCTCCTTGCTGACTCACTGGTCTCTAACAGACAGAGCTGAGGGCTTGCTGCTATTCACTGATGTCTACATAGGAGATGCTCACAAGCAGTAGAAGGGAAGGTTCCATTCCATCAGGAAATGACATTTGCAGTGGACACACATCGTCAGTAAATATAGTAAGCCTCGATCCCAAACAGTTGTCTGGATATGGGTTCTTAGGGTGCTGGTCAGCAGTTCTTGTCTGTCTTGAGATTAATAATGCAGAGTCAGTACCATGGTAGGGTAGTATTGGGTGCTGTGAAGAGCAGTCCGGGTGCAGCTCCTTTTTGTGGGTTTGTCCTTAGCAGGTGTGATGAAGGGAAGCTGCCAGGGTATCATGGGTGGGATGTCATGCTCTTCATAGCCTGAGCATCTCCCTAGGGGACCAAAGTTCTCATCCATTGCTACCATCTTTAGTCCTTATGTATCTCACTGAGAAAATGGCTTAGGCTGCTTGAGGAGAGAGGTAGCAGGGAGAAAATGTGAAATGAAACGTGTGAGTTTGTTAAGAGGAAATTTTATATAGATTACTTTTATCACATATTTGCTCTTTTTTCTTTTTTTTTAATGAACAAAAAAGGTTCCATTACATGGGGTGGACAGTGAAGAAAATGAAAATATTTCTGAGCCAGATGGGTTCCCAGACTCAGGTCTTACACCACAGCGTACACAAGAAAAAGGTAAAAAACAAAATTTAAAAAATATAAAAGCATCTCATGGTAATAAATACAGTTTACTTTCTATAAAAATTCAGCCAGTGCATCTCATACTGTGGTTCCATGATTATGATGACTAGGAATATACCTGAATTTTATTTTCCCCAAAATAAATTATTCACAGTGGATTACCTGCATGTTAAAACTCACTGCCATTGAGTTGATTCCGACTCATAGCGACCCCTTTGGGTTTCTGAGGCGGTAAATCTTTACGGAAGTAGATTGGCCAGTCTTCCTTCCGCGGAGTGGCTGGTGGGTTTGAACTGCCAACCTTCTAGTTAGCAGTCAAATGCCTTAGGCACTATGCCACCAGAGCACGTTTAATTTACCTGCACGTTAGGTTTTGTCTGTTACTTCAGCCGTGACGATACATAGGAAGGATGGCTTGTGGCTCACTTGTAAAGCTTTCCACGCTCACTTCCCTCTCCCTGGTGCCTGGTGTCACTCAGAACAGCACACAGTGGTGCTCCATTGAAATGCTGAGAATGAACGAATGAGGTTATTTGTCATGTTCACCATGCTACCCCCACCCCTGCCCTGGTGCCTGGAGTAGGATTTGGCCCACCGTGGGCCATCAGTAAAGGTTTGTTCAACAACAAACCTTATGTTGTAAATATGTGCATGGACATATCTACAATGCAATTCTTTAACTGCATCACCAGCTGTCTTTACATATTTTATTTGGCAGAGAGAATTCAGTATATTGCAGCAAAGATTGCTGTTGTTAGTTGCTGTCAAGTTGATCTTAACTCATGGTGACCCCATATGTGCAGAGTAGAGCTGCTCTATAGGGTTTTCAAGGTTGTGACCTTTTGGAAGCATATTACCGGACCTTTTTTCTGAGGCGCCTCTGGGTGAATTCAGATTGCCAACCTTTTGCCTAGAGGTTGAGTGTTTAATTGTTTGCATTTTCCAGAGACTTCATAGCAAATATAAGAAACAGTTTTTATTTTCTTAAGAGGTAGCTTATGTTTGAAAAGAGAGAAAGAGAGCCTAGCATACAGTGGATACCAATAACTGCTGTATCAGGATGCTTGGAGTTCCTTGGGCTCTGGGAAACTGTTATGTAAGTCAGTCTACAAAGCTGTCTGATTGATAAAACAGGATACTAGCTTTATAATACCTGGGCCAGGAGTGCCTATTGGATTCTAGGCCTATTTTATTAATGCAGGAAGATCTATGTGCACATGTATAGATCTATATGTAAGTTTATGTAAAAAGTATATATATCTTTATTTTTTTAATTATAGATGCAATAACTGGTATAAGAAAAAAACCTCAAATGTATAGAGTAGAAAGTTAAACACATAATTGTTCTCCCAGAGATAATTACTCTGAACAGTTTAGAGTGTATATATACATAAAATGGAGTCCCTAGGTGGTGCAAAACGTTAAGCACTCAGCTGCTAACCAAAAGGACGGTGGTTCAAGTCCACCCTGAGGCACCCAGATTGCCTGGTGATTTGCTTCTGAAAGATCACAGCTGTGAAAACCCTGTGGAGCACAGTGTTACCCTGAAGCACAGAAGGACTGCATGAGTTGGAATTGACTCAATGACAACTGTTATTGTTTTGTTTTTAAGCATATATATATATATAATACATGCTATTTTGTTACCTGCGTTTTTTCATCTCACAACATAGTCCTAATTTCTTCTTATGTTGATATATGTGGATCTCTCTTTCCTTTTCTAATGTTTGTGTTGCCTATGGTCATTTGAAATCCAGTCAGGAGACAGACACCATACTGATTTGAATAGGAAAAGTTTAATGTAGAGAATTACTAACGTTAACAGGATTACCTACTAAGCGATAAAGAAAACTAGGGAGAATACAGGAACAGCAGAGCGAAGAGCCACCACCTGTAGTGTTAATGCAGAACATCCAAGGAAGAAGTGGGTTTGGAAGAAGCTCATCTAGAGCTGAGATCCTGATGGAGAGGGGACAGCAGTGCCCACTGGCTGGCGGAGAAATGCTCTGAGGTGTTTTGCTAACAGAACACTCTGGGAAGCTGCCTCTTAGAATAGGATTCCAGAAGATAATACCTGGAGGAGGTGCTAGATGCTGCTGCTAACTGCCTGAGATAATAGTCTGTGTGACCGTGTGTGAGTGTACAAGCAATCCATCAAATTGAACATGAGAATCAGAAAGCAGAGCCCCTTTCTCCTCCAGTGTCTCTCTTGTACCCTCTACTGACAGTTTATTATCATGCCACTTGGCAGGGTAGAAATGTTCCTGTATCACAGGCAAGCAATGAAGGGTAGATTTGGAGCTTAGACACAATAAAATGATTAACTAGCAGTTGGTAAACAGGCACAAGGGGCATTTGGGAGAATGAGTGGCTCCTTCAGTGCTTCTTCGTTTGTGGTGGGCATTAAAGCACCTGGATACTTGATGGAAAAGGCCTCACACTCCAAATTCTAATTCAGTGGCTCTGGGGCAGGGCCCAGAGATCTGTATTTTTAGCAAGGACTTTGGGAAGTCTGATGTGGTGATCCTTGGACAACGCATCAGAAACCTTGGCTTTTAGTGGTTTGTTCTCAACTCTTATCATTCCCAGGTGAGAGAATTGGCTGAGTTACTTAACCCTTCTTTACTGCCCCTTTCTTCAGATCATTGGACTCAAATCTGTAAAGCACAGCATCTTCCATAAATGTGGTTGTTGTTGTTATGTGCCATTGAGTTAATTTTTGACTCATAGTAACACTGTGGGACAGAGCAGAACTTCTCATAGGGTTTTCTTGTCTGTAGTCTTTATGGGAGCAGATTGCCAGGTCTTCATCCTATAGAACTACTGGGTGAGTTTGAACCTTCAGCCTTTTAGCAGCAAAGCGCTTAACCATTGCACCACCAGGGCTCCTTTCCATAAATGCTAACTGATATATATATATATATATTTTAATTTGTGTTAGGCTGGGTTCTCTAGAGAAGCAGTAAAGCTTATATACATAGAGAGAGAAAGAGAAATTTATCTTAGGAAAATGGCTTACATGCTTACAGAAGCTGGCAAGTCCCAAGTTCTTGAATCAAACATCAAGCTGGAGGCTTTTCCTGACTCATGCAACTTCAGGGGCTGAAGAGCTCAAGGTTGGCAGACAGTACCACTGGATGTTGACTCCAACGGATGACGAATCCAAGATCTCCAGGCCGAATGGTGGATTGTTCGCTCACAGACAGCTGTAAGCAGCACAACAGGATCCCAATCCACAGAAGAGTGTCTCTTTTTCCAGGATGTCCATAAATATACTGGAAGCAGGCCACACCCTTAGGGAAATTCCCTTTCAACGGATTGGTTGCTCAAAACATATACATCTGGTCCCATCATGGGAACAACCCACATCAAAATTGCTTAAACCACACAGAATTGTGGTCCAGCCAAGTTGACACACAGCTCCAACTATCACATAATTTTGTTGTGATTTGGGTGAAAGTTTGTAGAGCAAATTCATCTTCCATATAGCAGTTCACATACGCTTTGTCTCATGACATTGACTGCAATCTCCCACCATGCAACAGCTCTCCTCCTACTTCTTCCCCATAGCCACCTCTTCCCTGTGTCCTTCCCTCCCATGCACTCCTGCTCCCTGAGCTGTCTCCCTGTGGATACACAGCCCTTGTATTCTTCTCCCATGATTGTTCTCTCCAAGAAGTATATTTCCCTGTTGTAAATGTTCAGCTCATATGCCTGTTTTTTGTTTGCCCAGACCTAAAGGGCAACTAGGGGCCATAGTCTCAGTGGTTCCACCAGGCTCTATCAGACCAGCAAACCTGGTCTATTTTTTTTTTTTTTTTAGTGATTTTGAGTTTTGTTCCACATTGTTCTCCCACTCTATCCAGGATCTCTTACATAGATCCCCTTCCAAGTGGTTGATAGTAGTAGCCGGACAGCGTCTAGTTCTTCTGGTCTCAGAGTTATATAGGCTGAGGGTAGCTGATAATTTTTATCTAAAGCCTAAAACCATCAGCTCTGAGGATCTGATGCATCTTTCTTCATTCTAGCAATACTAGAGCAATACTGCTGAGAAGTATCACTTCCTTTGGTCAGAGCTGTCAAATGTTTGCCAATGGGACATCATTCACCTTTCCTATATTCTGTGTGTGGGAGCTCTGATGGGATAGTACCTAAGGCATTTGATTGCTAACCAGAGAGCTGGCGGTTCAAACCCACCAGCCATTCCTCGGATGGAAGGTTGGCAATCTACTTCTGTAGTGATACCACTTTGGAAACCCAAGGAGGGTTTGCTATGAGTCAGATCTGACTCGATGACAGTGGGTTTGGTTTTTGCGGTTTTATATTCTGTGTAGAACTTCTCCCTCTTTTGATCCCATAGTTCCCTTAGGCTAGTTCTTCTCTTTAACAATCAAATTTGTCAAAAAACTCATCTATACATGCTTTCTCTTTTTCCTCATCTGACAACATCTCCTTAACCCATTCCAGTTTGGCTTCTGTTAAATTATTCCATTATTCCACCAAACTAGTCACCTTTATGTTGTTAAATACAGCGGATGATTTTCTATCATGGTCTTATTTGACCTCTCATGAGCATTCCACATAGATAACTGCTCCTTCTGTCTTAAAATACATCCCTTCCTTTGGATTCCATGACATCTTATTTTTTTACCTGACTCTCTGGGTGTTGCTTCTTCATCCCCTTTGCAGGCTCCTCTTTCTCATCTGCCCATTAAATTTTGGAACTCTTCAAGACTCATAGTAGGCCCTTTCCTCAGAATATTCTTCTAAGGAGTCACAGCCAGCCCCACTGCTTCAAATACAATTTATTGTGTGCTATGCCTACATTTCTTATGAGCTCATAATTCCATATAACCAAATGCTTACTATTTGATTTTGTTCATTCATTCATTTGGCCAGAAGATATATGTATACATATCAAAGGCCCACTGTGTGTTTGGCACTGTGGTAGTAGCCAGAGCAATCTCAAAACACAAATTTGGTAATGTTACTTTCCATACACCCCTATGCAGCCCTACAGCCCTTTTACTTGGTTCTCCTTAGTGATTGCCCACAGCTTACCAGGCTTGCCAAGTCTAGACCCTGCTGATCATTCTCCAGCCATTCAGGTATTCTTTTATTTCCTTAAGTGCATGATGTTTCCTCCTGCCACTGGCCCTTTTGTACCTGCTGTTTTTACTCCCCACCATTTAATGTCTAACATAAACTAAAGATCATTATTTCATTTTCTTTGGGAAAAAAGCATAAAGAGCCTTTTAAAAACTTTTTATTAAGATAAATTTTGAACACATACAAAAATAGAGAGAATAGAAAAACAGACTCCCATGTTCCCATCACCCGGCTTCTGTGACTGTCAGCATACTAATCACTCTGCAGTCAGGCGATAGATGCAGGCACAAAGACCGGGGAGCAGTTAGCCTCATCTCGTGGTTAGAGAATGTGACAGAGGTTTCATTAGTCTGGACTGGAAAGGACAGGACAGGATTGCACCATGCAGCAAATTGATGTAGGCTGTCCAGGCCTACAAAAGCCCCAGGGCATTTGACCAAAAGTAGTTTGGTTAGAAACAGTTGGTTAAGATGACTTTTTGGTAAAAAATAAGATCTTTAGTGATGAGTTGTTTAAGTATGGGTAATTTTAATGAACCAGGGAGTAGGTATGTAATCTTTTATGCATATTTAGGCATCTTTATCTGTTTTTCTGAATTCTTTAGGTTTTTTTTTTTTATTCTATTTTTACATGTTTGTTTCTAGTTCACTTTCAGCCAGTTATTTCTGCTCTCCAAGTTAATAGTGGAAAGTGAAAAGCAACCCAAATGTTCAACTTTGCACTACCACAGGTGGTATAGGCAACTGTAAGATCACCCTCTTCACGTGTGATGCCTCAATGTAGAAACTTAGTAACTGCTGTTAGGTGCCATTGAAATGGTTCTGCCTCATAGGGAACTTACGAATGAAACATTGTCTGGTCCTGCACCTTCTCATAGTTGTTGTTATGCTTAAGCACACTGTTGCAGCCACTATGTCATTTCATCTCTGAAAGGCTTCTCTTTTTTTGTTGACCCTCAGCTTTACCAAGCATAATATCCTTCTCCAAGAACTGGTCCCTCCTGACAACACCAGTGTACAAGAGGTGAAGTCTCACTATCCTTGCTTCTAAGAAGCATTCTGGTTGAACTTCATCAAGACATATATATTTGTTCTTCTGGCAGTCCATGGTATATTCAGTGTTCTTCACCAACACCATAATTCAAATGCATCAGTTGTTCTTTGGTCATCATTATTCATTGTCCAGCTTTCATATACATATGAGGTGATTGAAAATACCGTGGCTAGGATCAGGTGTACCTTAGTCTTCAATGTGACATCTTTGCTTTTTTAACACTTTAAAGAGGTCTTTTGCAGCAGATTTTCCCAGTGCAATATGTTATTTGATTTCTTGACAGCTACTTCCTTGGGCATTGATTTTGGATCCAAGAAAAATGAAGTCCTTGACAACTTCAACCTTTTCTCTGTTATTCATGATGTTGCTTATTGGTCCCAATGTGAGAATTTTTGCTTGCTTTATTTTGAATTGTAATCCATACTGAAGGCTACAGTCTTTGAACTTCATAAGTAAGTACTTCAAGTCCTGTTCACTTAACCATAAGCAAGGTTGTATCATCTGCATACTCCAGATTATTAATGAATCTTCCTCTAATCCTGATGCCATGTTGTTTTATATACTGTCCAGCTTCTGGGATTATTTGCTTAACATGCAGATTGAATAAGTATGGTGAAAGGATACAACCCTGATGCACACCTTTCCTGATTTTAAACCAATGTGGTATTCCCTTGTTCTGTTCAAATGACTGCCTCTTGATTTGTGTACAGGTTCCTCGTGAGCACAGTTAAGTGTTCTGGAATTCCCATTCTTTGCAATGTTATCCATAATTTTTTATGATGCACATAGTCAAATGCCTTTGCATAGTCAAAAAACACAGGTAAACATCTTTCCTGTGTCTCTGCTTTCAGCCAAGATCCATGTGATATCAGCAGTGACATCTGTAGTTCCATGTCCTCTTCTGAATCCAGCTTGATTTTCTGGCAGTTTCCTGTCTGTGCATTGCTACAAACATTTCACAATTATTTTCAGCAAAATTTTACTTGCATGGGCTATTAATGATATTGTTCTGCATTCTGTTGGATCACCTTTGTTTGGGATGGGCATGGACGAGTGAGCGCTTCCAGTGTTGCATCCATTTGTTGAAACATCTCAGTCGATATTCCATCAATTCCTGAAACCTTGCTTTTTCACTGATGCCTTCAGTGCAGCTTGTTCACTATCAGTTCTTTCACGTGTTACCTACTGAAATAGTTGAACATTGTGGTAGTTAAGGTTGTTGTCAGCTTGGCTGGGCCTGGTTGATTGGCTGAGCAGCTGGATGTAGTTACTCCCTGTGGTGAGATTGGCAATCAGTTCTGTGGTTGAATCTACTAGAGCAGCTGAGTAACTGCTTTAGCGCTATGGTCTGCTTCCAGTATATAAGAAGCAGCTTTGAGGAAGATCTCTAGCTTTTTGGCATGCTTGAACCCTCCATGTAGCGAAGTCTTCATTCAGTAGCCTGCCATGCTTTGCTGATCTTAGGACTTTTAATGGATTTGAATCAATGGCCTGCCATGTGGTTTGGTAATATCAGGACTGTGCCTTTTCACTTGTTGACCTTGGGTTTGTCAGCCTCAGCAGCCAACAGCTGCCTGAGTGAAGAGATGCCTCTAGCTTCAGTGAGGTGGGAGCAAGAGGGAGATCTAAAGCCCCAGGTCGAGGGGCTTTCACCCAGCTCCTAGAGCCTGGCACCTGGACTCGAATATCTAACCTCTAAAATTGTAAGAGAATAAACTCCTGTTTGTTAAAGCCATCCCATTTGTGGTATTTCTGTTAGAGCAGCACTAGACAACCAAAACAAACATCAACCAATTCTTTTTCTTTTTTTTAACTTTTTATTGTGATTTGGGTCAGAGTTTACAGAGCAAATTTGTTTTTCATTCCGCAGTTCATATACATTTTGTTGCATGACATTGATTGCAGTCCCCACAGTATAACAGCTATCTTTCCACTTCCTCCATGTGGTTACCTTTTCCTGTGTCCTTCTTTCTTAAGCACTTCTGCCTTCTGAGTTTTCTTCCTTTGCAAATTCTGCACTCCTGACCTCCTGTGATTGGTTGTTCTGAGGTACCTCCCTGGTGTAATTGTTCACCTTATAAGCCTGTTTATTTGACTAGAAGTTAAGCCATGGGCGTGAGTTTGATTCCTGGCCTGATCACCAATTCTTTTGGTACAGTGACTCTGTGTATTCCTTCCATCTTCCTTTGATGCTTCCTGTGTCATTCAGTATTTTGCCCATTGAGTCCTTCAGTATTGCTTGATTTTTTTCTTTTCAGTTCTTTCAACTTGAGAAATGCTGAGCGTGTTCTTCCCTTTGGGTTTTCTAATTCTAGGTCTTCACACATTTCATTATAGTACTTTACATTGTCTTCTCGAGCCACCCCTTGAATTCTTTTGCTCAGTTCTTCATCATTTCTTCCATTCACTTTAGCTACTCTATGTTCAAGAGCAAGTTTCAGAGTCTTTTCTGACATCCATTTTGGTTTTTTCTTTCTTCCTTGTCTTTTTAATGACCTTTTGCTATCTTTATGTGTGATATTCTTGATGTCATTTCACATGATTTGTCTGGTCTTAGATCGTTGGTGTTTGTGTTAGGTTAGGTTCTCTAGAGAAGTAAAACCAGTAAAGCTTATATATATATATATATATATAGAGAGAGAGAGAGAGAGAGAGAGAGAGAGAGAGAGAGAGAGGGAAATTTATCTTAGGAAAATGGCTCACCCACTTATAGAAGCTGGAAAGTTCCAGGTTCCTGGATCAAATGTCAAGCTGGAAGATTTTCCCGACTGAATGGTGAATTGTTCACTCATGGATAGTTGTAGGCAGCACAACAGGATCCAGATCCACAGAAGAGTCTCTCATTTTCCCAGGATGTCCATTTGTATATTGGCAGCAGGCTGCACCCCTAGGCAAACTCCCTTTCAATGAATGTGCTGCTCAAAACATATACATCCGATCTCATCATGGGAATAACCACATCACAACTGCTTAAACCACTCAGAATCGTGGTCCAGCCAAATTGACACACAACCCCAACTATCACAGTGTTCAGTGCATCAAATATTTTCTTGAGATGGTCTCTAAATTCGATTGGGATATTACTGAGATTGTGTTTTGGCTCTCATGGACATGTTTTACTTTTCTTTAGCTTCAACTTGTACTTGAGTATGAGCAATTGATGATCTGTTTCACAGTTAGCCCCTGGTCTTGTTCCAACCTGTAATATTGAACTTCTCCATTGACTCTTTCCACAGATGTAATTGATTTGATTTCTGTGTATCCTATCCGGTGAAGTCCACATGTATAGTTGCCATTTATATCATTGAAAAAGGTATTTGCAATGAATAAATCTTTGGTCTTGCAAAATTCTATCATGTGTACTAAGGCCATATTTTCCAGCCACCAATCCTTTGTTTCCAACTTTCATGTTCCAATCACCAGTAATTATCAGTGGGTCTTGATTGCGTGTTTCATCAGTTTCAGACAGCAGAATTTGGTAAAACTCTTCAGTTTCTTCATCTTTGGCTTTAGTGGTTTTTACATATATTTGACTAATACCCATATTAACTGATCTCCCTTGTATGCATATGGATATTATCCTTTCAGTGACAGTATTGTACTTCAGGATAGATCTTAATTTTTTTTTTGACTATGAATGTGCCACCATTCTTCAATTTGTTATTCCTGGTATAGTACATTATGATTGTCTGACACAGAATGGCCAGTACCAGTCCATTTCAGTTGACTAATGCCTAAAATATTGGTCTTTATGCATTCCATTTCAGTTTTTACAATTTCAAGTTTTCCTAGATTTGTACTTCATACTTTCCATGTTCCAATTATTAATGGATATTTACAGCTCTTATTTCTCATTTTAAGTCATGGCACATCAGCAAATAAAGGTCCCCAAAGCTTTACTCCATCCATGTCATGAAGGTCGACTGACTGTGCTCTGAGGAGGCAGCTCTTCCCTAGTCCTATTTTGAGTACGTTGCAACCTGAAGGGCTCCTCTTCTGGCACTTTATCAGACAGTGTTCTGTTATTCATAAGGTTTTTTTTTTTAGGGGGCCAGTGGCTCTCTGTTTATTTCCTTTTATAACACCATGCTGAGGGCTACAGCCAGAGTACAGAGGGGTGGGCTAGCCACCTCCGCCTCCCTGCTGTGTTTTCCTGTGGGGTTGGCACCAACTTTCATTATAATAGCAGCATGGCTGTCAGGGAACCAAGGCCAGAGAAACAGACAGCAGGAGAGGAAGTAGAGAAGCTGGTCAGATGCCTGCAGCTGTCAGTCATATATCCAGGCTTGCCACCCAGGGACAGGTGGAGGTGGAAGTGGTGGTTGTGGTGGGAGCATAATCTCTACCCGGAATCTTTTTGAGTGCTGTAGGGCAGACATTCTCAGACTTTAGTATACATCAGAATCACCTGCAAGGCTTAATAAAATAGGTTGCAGGGTTCCACTCCATTTAGGATTCAGGAGTTCTAGAATGGTTCCATTTCAGATAAATTCCTTTATGATATGGCTATAGTATTTCTATATTGTATTTCTATATAGTATTTCTCATGGCAAAGAATACCAGAAAGAGGTTTACTTGTGTTTTATTGACTATGCAAAGGCATTTGATTGTGTGGATCATGACAAATTATGGATAACATTGAGAAG
>NW_006922046.1:1772195-1774237 GCF_000298275.1 Orycteropus afer afer | reverse complement strand
GTGGGGCTGGTGCGGGATCGGGCAGTGTTTCGTTCTGCTGTGCATGGGGTCGCTATGAGTCGGAAACGACTCGACGGCACTTAACAACAACAACAACATAGTATTTCTGGCTCTGGGGTCTTCTTTCTTTCTTTCAACACTTCTTCATTCCCTTTCCTACCACCCATCTACTAGTTTATTTTTTACCATCCCTCTTCTAGCCTCCAAAAAAAAGAAAAACTAAAGGGGAAGACAAAAACAAAACAAAACAAAACAACAACCAAGAGTGAATATTAGGTTAGATTTGTTTTAAGGATTCCTTTGGGCAAGGATTCTGACACTCTAGCCAGGTTGTTTCAGAAGCAGAATTTATTTACTACAAGACACACATGTACCTCTCCTCTTTACCTGACAATTGAGGTGGGGGTAGGGGAAGTGGAGGGGGTTTGGGGGGTGTAGGGGTGGCAGTAAAGAGTAACAGATGCTTTTCCAGTAAGATCTTGCTTTGGGGTTCATAAAAATTAGATAGAAACAGAAAATATTTTCCACTGCATGTCAGAATATTTCCTCACTGCTCCTAGACTCCTTTTTGACTCAAGTTTCTCTTTCACTTAATGTGAGAGAGGATCCATTGATGACTAGTGGGATTACCTCTGTATGTGCAGGCCTTCTTGCATACATGTGATTGTATTTACTGTAGAGAAAGGCAAGAGAGAATGGGTTTGAGAAAGAAAACAGGTGGAGACACAAACTGCCTCAACAGCTCTGCGATGGATGTACCTGATTCTTTTACATCAAGAAGTTAATCTTGTGAGTCATTTCCAAGTTGTAGATCCTCTGGCAGGTTTCATAGCTTTCCCGCTGTCGCCGTCGGCATGATTTCTCATAGTACTACCTTCGCTTAGTGCCCTCAATGAGCACATCCATGGTGAGGATTCTGTTTAGGGTCCTATATGCACCGTCCATGTTTCTGTCCTATACCATCACAGTCCTAGCAATGAACTTGAGATGTTTTGCCATGCCCTTGGATTTAAAAGTCTTCACTCTGCTGTACCCTGTACACTGAGCACACAGTCGACCCAGAGCCTTCCCGGGACTGGACTATTCGTAAGGTTTTGAGTGGCCAGCTTTTTCAGAAGTGGACCAGGCCACTTCCTTCTTCTTAATCTGTATTAGTGTGGAAGCGCCACTGAAAGTGTCCACCATGGGTGACCCTGCTGGTATGTGAGACAGCGCCGGCTTAGCTTCCAGCAGCTCAGCAGCAGGTAGGCCACCACAGTGTGACAAATGAGCAAGTGGCAGAAATTAATAACTGGGCAAGATTATTTACATCTGTACTGCTCAGGCAGTTTATTTCAAGAAACAGTTTTTCATACCAATGTGGGTGCTACTTCTAGGCACAGGAGAATCAGGCTTCAACCTATTTGAGGAAGGGCAAGCAGAACGTGGCAATAGAGCATAGGGAAGGGAAGTGATGAAAAGGTCTAGTGTCACGGAGGAATTGAGCCTTGGTTTTGTAATCATATGAGCCACCAGAGGTGCTTCCCAGGTCAGGAATGAGCATGATAGGAAGAGATGTGCAGTTCAGTGTCTGGCTTCTTGCCTCACTCTGGTGCCAACTTGCCTGATTCAGTCTCTTCTTGCCTGGACCCTACTTATCTATAGAAGGCAGGTTCCTATGATGATGCTTTTCTGAGATGTCAAATTTCTGTATTTGATATAAACCTTCTTTCTTTTTTTTCTCAATCAGGTGGCAAACATTCTGTTCTGAATTTAAAGGTAAGATTATTTTTAAAAAACAATTTTTTAATTTTTTATTTTAAGAGTTTGTGAAAAAAACAATTTTAATATATAAAATTTCCACCATAATTTTAAAATAGTTTTTGTGATTTGTGGGGAAAAAAATCTTCCCTTAAGAGTTCTTTCCCATTGCTGGAACCACTGAGACTTAGGCACCTAGCTGCCCTGCAGGTCTGGAATTGAACCCACACCTGTGGCTTCCAGCCAAACAAAAAAGACAGGCATATGAGTTGAACATTTACCTGAGGTAGATACACTCCTTG
>NW_006922046.1:1769271-1771370 GCF_000298275.1 Orycteropus afer afer | reverse complement strand
TTTGTATATCTTTGCTTGGCACTGAAAGCCATTTACATGCTTTAGGATATGATCCATTGGCCTGCCACTCACAGCACCTGCATGTTAAGACAGTGGCTGGACTCAAAGACAAAAGGCAGGAAGAAAGCTGTATGTAGGAATTCTCTTACTGCTTCAGAAACTGATTACCAGAAATCAAACTCACTGCCATCGAGTTGATTCTGACTATAGTGAGCCCCTTTGGGTTTCTGAGGTGGTAAACCTTTACGGAAGTAGATTTCCAAGTCTTCCTTCCGAGGAGTGGCTGATGGGTTTGAACTGCCAGCCTTCTGGTGCAGTCAAATGCCTTAGGTACTACACCACCAGAGCTCCTTAGAGAACCCATTAGGGAAGGAAAATCTTAAAGTTTAAGATCTATTTGTAAAAAACACAGAGCAAACTGCAAATTACAGGAGCCAAAGTGAAGAAAAAAAAAAAACTTGGTGCTGAAATACTTGATATATAACAACCTCGCTGATTGTGCCAGCCTGCTCTAAGAAGACGCTGAGGCTCCTTGATTTGTTACTCTCATGTTTTTTATTCCCTAGGATGAAAAACCACCGTTATATGAAAAGCCTCCACCATCTCCAGGTAGTTGTCTTTTGAATTTTTTTTTATGACTGGAAAGCCTATTGTATTACAGAATACCCAGTAATGTCATCTGAAAATAAAAGCCACTTTTTTATTTTTTCCTGGTTGTTGCCTCTGTCCCCTGTTACAGGTGGGAAGAGGTAGCAGTTCTTGAGCTTCCTTCCATCTTTACCTCAGAATTCAAGGTCCAAACACTGGGTGGTAAATGCTGGGTAGGTAGATGAAAGAACATGTTAATATGCTCAGACATTGGGTGAGTGGCAGGTGGACCTGTCTCTTGTGTTCAGACATTGGGTAGGTGGATGGAACTGTGGAATGTGCTCAGCTGGGGTGCATGGTGGGTGGAAATGTGCTGAGACATTGGGTGGGTAGATAGGTGGACGTGTGGGATGTGGTCAGATGTTGGGTGGGTGGAAGGAACTGTGGGAAGTGGTCAGATTGGGTGTGTGCTGGGTGACTTATGGGATGTGCCTCAGATAATGGGTGAGTGGACATCGAACGTGTTCAGATGCTGAGTGGTTTGATGGAATTGTGGGATGTACTCAGATTGGATGGGTAATGGGTGGACCTATGGGATGTGTTCAGACTCTGGGTGGGTGGTAGTTGAACATGTGGGATTTGTTCAGATACTTGGGTGTATGTGTGGACTTGTGGGATATGTTCAGATGTTGGGTGGGTGGATGAAACTGTGAGATATGTATGCTCAGTTTAGGTGCATGGTGGGTGGAAGTATGCTCAAAACATTGGGTGGGTGGGTAGGTGGACCCATGGGATGTGTTCAGATATTGGGTAGGTGGATGGAACTCTGGGTTGTGCTTGGATTGAGTGGCTAGTGGGTAGACCGTTGGGACGTGTTTAGATGCTGGCTGGGTAGATGGACCTGTAAGATGTGCTCAGTGCGTGCTGAGTGGACCTGTGGGATGTGCTCAGACACTGAATAGGCTGGTGGGCAGATGCAAGGGGAAGATGTGCTCACATCATGGACAGATGAGTAGGTGATATATCTAGGCACCTGGAGCGTGGGTAGTTACATATGAGGGCTCTACTCATGGGATAAAGGCAAAGAGAATCCTAGAGATGCTTTCTGGGGTACACCCCTCTGTATAATTTGGGCTATTTCAGTAGCCTTCAAGTGGATTTTGTGTTACAGGCTGTTATGGCTCATATCACTAGCATGAAAATCCTTTTGGATGTCAACACTTGTGTATCTGTTCTCCATGTTAAATTAACCTTATTTATTTATTTTGCTTTTCCCTCTAGACGATGTTTATTCTTTTTTTCCCTTTTTTTTAAATGCATTTTATTGAAATATAATTTATATACAGTGAAACAGACAAAACTAAAGTGACATAGGTCAATATATATATATTTTTTTTTTGGCAGTGTTCCCTTCCCTCCCCTCCCACCCTTCCTAACCAACAAAGAAAGTTTCCTTCCATATATAAACCTTTCCTTGACCCTCCACAATAATGAACTAATAGTATATTTGT
>NW_006922046.1:1751940-1768914 GCF_000298275.1 Orycteropus afer afer | reverse complement strand
TTTTAATATTTGCTAATTATTTATGCTGGTCATCTTTTTTGATGTGAAGGTTTATCATTTTTCTTTGAGGTTACCCTGTGATTTATAGTTTTCTTCCCAGGTTTAGAACAGTCTGTTCTATCTTGTAGTTGTCTTGACTTCCCTACCATCTAGAAGTTCTGTAATGACACAATTTTTTTCCCCTTTTTCTGGTTTGTAGTTGTTGTCATTTGTCAATTGATGTTCCTGGTTCCCTGTTTGCAATCTTGTAGGCTTCTTTACTTTGGAAACTTCCATAGCTGGGTTGGTTTCTGGGTTATATCATCATGTGTGTTAATGGTCAGTTGTTGAGTGTTGTTGCTTCTCTGTCCAAAGGGCTCCCTTTAGCATCTCTTGTAAGGTTGGTCTGGTTTGAAAAATTCCCTTAATTTCTGCTCATCTGGAAATGTCCTAATTTTACTATCATATTTGAGGGACAGTTTTGCTGGGTACATAATTCTTGGTTGGAATTTTTTCTCTTTCAGTGTTTTTTATATACCATCCCATTGTCTTCTTGCCTGCCTGGTTTCTGCCAAGAAATCCGAGCTTAGTCTTATTGCTTGCCCCTTGTAGGTAACTTTTTGTTTTTCCCATGCTGCTGTCATGATTCTTTCTTTGTGTTTGGTTTTGGTAAGTTTGATGATGATATTCACTAGTTGACAACACTTATACACTCACCACCTGTCTCCGAAATTTCCTGTTGTCAGCCTGTCGAATATCCCTGCCGATCTTGTCAAACAGAGCCCATTCTTAGGTCCCTGGAATCTGAATGAGAATGCTATCACTTTAAAATCTAAAATGATTGCCACTTGTAAAGATTCAAAATGGCTACACCCTCGGTCACTTTAAATATCCAAAATGGCTGCCACTTGTAAACATTCAAAATGGCTACACCCTTGGTCACTTTAAATATCCAAAATGGCCATTGCTTGTAAGCATTCAAAATAGCTACACCCTCGGTCACTTTAAATATCCAAAATGGCTGCTGTGTGTAAACAATCAAAATAGACGTGCCCTCCGGACAGTGGAAAGTCAATAGCTCAAATTGTTTCCCTCCTTGCTGTTTCCCTTCTTAGTCATAGGCCACCAGCATAGTCATCCCTGTAGCCCTTGGTGACCAGGGTTGATCATTAGGTCAATTCTCAGGCACCAACACCACTTGGAAGTATTCAGGCTATTGGTCTCATCAGAGTAGCTGACAGTCCACAGCTCCGACCGTCTCTGTACTCACTGTTTTTGTTCAGGTTTTTCCACTAGTTGGTGCCTAATCCACTTCTGCATAGTTCCTTTCAAAGCTCAGGGCTCCAGGATTATCTCCTGTACCTCTGTCAATTGGTTTTTCTTTTCTTTGTTGAGGAGAGTCTGTGTCGCTTGTCTGCCTCTTCCTCCATCTTACCAGAAGTCCCCTAAATTAACCTTATTTTTACACCACTCCCCTCCACCCATTGTCTTTCGGTACTGTATTCTGGGAGTTTGCTGGGATGCTATCTTCTCATTCACAGGTCAGTCTTCATGTATATATTCAGCTGTTCAGCCCATGCTTTCAATTTCATTTATTCATGAAATATTAATTTCTATGAAATAATGACTTGCATCTTTCAGAATCTTAAAGTAGATTCATTCCCAAGTCTTATACTTTGTGCTAAGGCTGTAATTTCTTCTGTTATTTGACCTTGGTGTCTCCCTTAGCTCAGATATTTGATGGTTCTTGGTGTTGTCCTTGACTTGGTCCTTGACTCCCTGTTGGCTTCTCTTGCATGGCTGTATCATCTCTTGCAGGCTGCTTATAAAGGGAAACCAGCAAGCTTTCAGGTGTGCAGCCTGTCTCCAGTGACTGATGGGATGGTCAGGATGTCAGGCCAGCAGCAGAATGGGGCCCCTTTCCCTCCTGTGTTTGTCAGCCTATTGGGCCTGCCCTGAGCCTTATCTGAGAGCCTATATGTACTGCCTGGTGAAGGGCACACATTCCTGCTGTTGGCTGCCTGGCCCAGGGGTATTGGCTACTCCCACTGTGGTGCTCTAACTGGATGCTTCATCACATCCTCCAAGTCCACTTCCTGTCCCTAGTACTTACCAGGGCAAGGCATGTCCTTGGACCTGCTCCCACATTTTGTAGCTCTACCCTCCTGGCATATTTTAGGTTATGGCTTCTATCTTCAGTCTAATCTCAACTGTTTTATTTTATTTTTCTGGGATCCCTCATGGTCCCCCCATTGTTTTAGTGCACTTTTGGAGTTACTTAATTCTTGCCTTTCCAGTCATCTTCTAGAGAGTGGGTATGTGAGTATCAGGGGAGGGCATCTGGAGCCACCAATCCCCTCACTAGCCCTCTCTTGATCTCATGAAAGGGCTTAGTCCATTCTCTGGGGCCCCCAGCCCTCTAGCACTTGTCTGCCCACCGAAGCTCTGCTTCCACCTCCACCTCCCTCTGGATGCTTTCCCTGGCCCTCCTCCATTAGTCCTCACATGTCTTCATCTTGTGTTCCTTGTCTGGCTAAGTGTCTCCCAAACAACAAATCTTGGTGCTCATCCTTGACTTGCCCCTTCCCTCACTGTCCACAGTTACCAAGTCCTGTCAGATTTTAGCCCACAAATCTCATGGGTTCTTTCCTCTCTGCCCTCACTCCACAGTTGCCTTAGGAGTCTCCTGACTGGTCTCCCTGCCTCTAGGCTATCTGCATCCAACTGCTGGCTGGAGGGATTTACAGATTTACGGAGTAGGACCTTTTCATCTTCACATCTCTGCACTAAAGCTTTTGTAGCTTCTGGTTACCTACAGCATAAAACCTCAACTCTGCATCATAATACACACAGGCCCCCTCTGTCTTCTGCTTTCCCTCTGTCATTTCTCTTCCTGGTCTCCCACTCTCTCTTAGCATATGTAGCCTTACCAGACCACTCACTTTTTCCTGTACAGGCCATTCTCTTTCCAGGCACTGAAGAACATAGTGCAAGGTTTTTTTGAAATAAAGTCTCATGTAAATTTGATGTAAAAGTATAAAATGTCAATTTATATTTTTAAACTTTTTTTCCTGTACATTTTCAGATATAACTGGTAAAACACGCCAAAGATGTATAGAGATAACCAAAGAAAAGTTTGAGGAATTCAAAGAAGAAAATTTGCATCTAAACAATACAAATCAAACTCTTACCTTTGAACTTTATGTAATAAAACAAGGAATGAAAGAACTACAATTAAAACTTAAGAAAATGGAAAAAGAAAATGGAAGGCTGAAACAGGTTGAGAAAGCATCCTCTCAGGAAGGTTGGGACAAGTACATAGTTCTTTTATTAAAAGAAAAAAAATACTACTACACTCATTTTTTTGTTTGAGAGTTAATATTTTTATTTTGTAGTATTTGTTGATGTTTATGTTATTAACATTTGTGTTACGATATTTAAGTTTTTTTCGTTAATATCATTAAAATGTTGAAATTTGGTTTCATGTACTATGTCATTATTTTAAAAAATTTTATTTATTTTGTAGTTGTTGAGAATATACACAGCAAAACATATGCCAATCTAACATGTACCATTCAGGGATATTAATTAAATTTTTCGAGTTGTACAACCATCCACACCCTCCTTTTTGAGTTGTTCCCCTAAACTCACTGCTCCCTAAGGTTCCTATCTCATCATTTGAGCTGTTATTGTCACTTTGACCCCTTATAGATCTTAAAAAAGCGTAATGCTCGAGGCGGACCTTTTTTACTAGTTAAACTAAACTGCTGTGTGGTTTTATGATGACATCAGGGGATATTTTTGGTTTAAGGTTTAAAGATTATCTCAGGACAATTATTTGGAGTTCATCCAACCTTCATGGCTCCCAGAAGTCTGGAGTCCATGAGAATTTGAAATTCTTTTCTCCATTTTTCCCCTTTTGATCATGATTCTTCTATGGAATCTTTGCTCAAAATAGTCAGTGATGGTAACCAGGCACCATCCAGTTCTTTTCTCATGGCAAAGGAGACAGTTGTTCATGGAATTATTCTGTTTTCCCAGCACTATTTATTGAAGAGACTCTTCTTTCCCCAACAAATGCACTTAACATTCTTGTCAAAAATTTGTTGGCTGTAGATGTGTCAGTTTATTTCTACACTCTCAATTCTATTCCATTGGCCTATGTTTCTATTGTACCAGTAACAGCCTGTTTTGAATACAAACCATCCCCAGGTTATAAACAGATCTATTTCTTGTGTGTTTTTAAGTTGAATTTATAGGCAAATTGGAACGGTGCATACTGTTCTTATTTTGCCTTACTTAGTGCGAGGAAAAAAAGCACTCTGGTGGTGTAGTGATTAAGGCATTTGGCTATTAACCAAAAGGTTTGATGGTTCAGACCCACCAGCCATTCCACAGAAGAAAGATGGACAGTCTGCTTCTGTAAAGATTTACAGCCTTGAAAACCCAATGGGGATTGCTATGAGTAGTAATAGACTCAATGGCAGTGAGTTTGTTTTGGTTTGAGTGCAAGAAAACACTTAAAGCCTTTTCCAGGAATCAAAAGCCACAGTGCAGCAAGTGAGGATGATTGTGATGGATAATTTGTTGCAAGTAGGGTTTAATTCAGTCATTTCAAAGTGAGGGCAAATTCACCTAACATTAAAGGGCAAGTGCCAAGTTGGACATTTGTAACCTGATTTGTAACCTGGGGGCTTACTGTACTGTAGCTAGATGGTTGGTTTGTTTTAAAATCAAGAAAAATCCTTCCTACATTGTATTGCTCTTTAAACATTGATTTAGCTACTCAGGGCCTCTTGCCATTCCATAAAAATCAGGAATTGTTTTTTCTATTTCTGTAAAGAAGGCTGGTAGAATTTTGATTGAGATGGCATTGAATCTGTAGATCACTTTACATAGTATTGGTATCATAATAATATTAAATCTTCCAATCCATGGATATGGAACACTTTTTCATTTATTTAGGTCCTCTTTAATTTCTTTCAGCAGCTCTTTTTAGTTTTCATTGTATAAATTTTTCAGATGCCTGGTTATATTTATTCCTAGCTGTTTTGTTCTCTGAGATGCTATCATAAATGGAATTGTTTCTCTAATTTCCCTTTGAGATTTCTCATTGGTGGCTTAGTGCCTAAGGCATTTGACTGCTAGCCAGAAGGCTGGCAGTTCAAACCCACCGGCCACACCTCGGAAGGAAGGTTGGGCAATCTACTTCCATAGTGATATTGCCTGGGAAACCCAAGGAGGGGTCGCTATGAGTTGGGTCCAACTCCATGGCAGTGTGTTTGGGGTTTTTTTTTTTTTTGGTTTAGTATTTGGCAACCCAGCTGATTTTTGTTTGTTGACCTTATACCCTACAATTTTGGTGAGTTCCTCTATTGGCTCTAGAAGTTTTCTTGAGGAATCTGAGGTTTTCTAGAAATAGAATCATATCATCTGTGAATAGAGATAATTTTCCTCCTTTTCCAATCTGGATACTTTTTATTTGTTTTTCTTGTCTTATTGCTCTTGGTAGGATTTCTAATACAATATTGAATGGAAGTAGTGAGAGCTGGCACCGTTGTCTTGTACCTCATTTCAAGGAGAAAGCTCTCAGTCTTTTTCCATTAAGTATAATGTTGGCTGTTGGCTTTCCACATATGCCTTGAATCGTATTTAGAAATTTCCTTTCTTTCCATTCTTTCAGAGTTTTCATCAAAAAAGAGTGTTGGATTTTATCAAATGATTTTCCTGTATCCATAAAGATGATCATGTGGCTCTTTTCTTTTGTTGTATCGATGTGGTATATTTCATTGGTTGATTTTTTATGTTGAACCATCCCTGTGTTCCTGGAATAAATTTCACTTGGTCTTTTATTAGGCTTTTGGATTCTGTGCACTAGTATTTTGTTGAGGGTTTTTGCATCTATATTCACAAAAGAGGATCCTTGGTGGTACAGTGGTTAAGATGCTCAGTTGCTAAGAAGATCAGCCATTTGAACCCATCAGCTACTTCACAGAAGAAAGATGGCAGTTTGCTTCTGTAAAGATTTATAGGCTTGGAAACAGTATGGGACAGTTATACTTAGGGTTATTATGAGTCCGAATCAATTTGATGGCACTGGGTTTTGGTTTTGAGTTATTCATAAGAGATATTGTCCTGTAATTTTTTTTCTTCTTCTTCTTATGATGTCTTTTTCTTGTTTGACTGTCAGGGTTATATTTGTTTCATGGAATGAATTAGGGAGTACTCTTTCTTTTTCTGGAGAGCTCTGGTAGCCTAGTGGCTAAGGCACTTGACTGCTAACCAGAAGGCTGGTGGGTTTGAACCACCAGCCACTCCTCGGAAGGAAGGTTGGGCAATCTACTTCCGTAGTGATACCACCTTGGAAACCCAAGGAGGGTCGCTATGAGTCGGGTCCGACTCGACGGCACATCACAACAACACAACAACTTTCTTTTTCTATCTTTTGGAAGAGTTTAAACAGTATTGGTGTCATTTTTTCTCTAAATGCTTAGTGGAATCCCCCAGTGAAGCCATCTGGTCCAGGACTTTTTTATGTTGGAAGGATTTTGATGACTGATTCAATCTCTTCAGTTGTTACAGGTCTGTTGAGACTTTCTATTTCCTTTTGAGTCAATTTGTGTAGGTTGTGAGCTTCTAAGAATTTGTCCATTTCATCTAGTTGTCCAGTTTGTTCACATACAGTTTTCATAATATTCTGTCATAATTGCCCTCATTTCTATTGCATCAGTTTTTCTTTTGGTTATTTGCATCTTCTGTTTGTCTGTCTGGCTAATGGTTTGTTAATATTACTGATCTTTTTGAAGAATTAATTTCTAGTTTTAGTTATTTAATTTTTCTGTTTTCAGTTTTATTTATTTATGCTCTGATCTCGTTATTTCCTTTCTTCTGATTGGTTTAGGCTTAGTTTACTCTTCTCTTTCTAGTTTCTGGATTGTCAGATTAGGCTGTTGATTTGAGATCTTTCTTCTTTCATCATGTAGTCATTTATTGCTGTAAGTTTCCCTTTGAGTACTGTCATTGCTGTATCTCTTAAGTTTTGGTATGATGTGCTTTCATTTTCCTTTAACTTTAGAAAGTTTGAGATTTCTCACTTGACCCATTGGTAGTTTAATAGTATGTTGTTTATTTTTCATATGTTTGTGTGTTTTCCAGGTTATTTCTGTTACTGATTTCTAGCTTCACTCTTGTGGTCAGCGAAAATACTTTGTATAATTTTAATCTTTAAAAATTTATCAAGACTTGTTTTGTGATCAAACATGATCTATGCTGGAGAAAGAGCCATGTACACTGCAGTAGAATGTATGTTGTGCTGTTTTTGGGTGGAGGATCCCTTTATATGTTATGGATTTTTTTTTTCCTTTTTTGTATACATAGTATTTTTTCAGTTTGTTGATAAAGTCATAGATTGTCTTTGTTTTCTAACTAATATCCGTGGAATCAAATCCTTTTTAACTCTAAGATTATGTAAATATTTACTAATATTTTCTCTATACATTTTTCTATCTGTTTAAGGCAATATTATGGCCTTAAGTAAGACAGAGTAGTTTTCTTCACACATGGCTGAATGTTTCTTGTCCTAAGCACATTTATTCCTAGATACTTTGTATTATTTATGTTGTTACTTTGTAGGACTTATTTTCTGTTAGGTTTTCTAACAGAAAATTGTTATTAAATAGGAAGACTGTTCTAATAATTCAATGTTATATGCTTCTCAAGACTTTTCATACATACACACATATAATCTTAAACAATGAACTTTTTATTTTATTTTATTTTTAATAATTATTTTGAAGTGTTCCTTCGCCTCCTCTCCCACTCCTAGTAATCAACGAAGAAATTCTCTTCCATATATAAACCTTTCCCTGACTTTTTACAATAATGAACTAATACAATATTTGTCCTTGTGTGATTGACTTATTTCACTCAGCATAATGTCCTCTAAGTTCATCCATGTTATGCGGTATTTTGCGGATTCTACATTATTCTTTAGTGTTGCATAGTGAAACAATGAACTTTTAAATTTAACTTTTATTTTAATCTACATGAAAATTTTCCAAGTCAATGTTGACTATTCAGTGTTTAAAAAACTGTGTAATTTTTATTCATTTATATTTATATATTTCCCATTCATTGCCTCTATGGCCCTAAAAAGGGAAAAATAGGCAGTTAACATTTTATGTAAAATTTTATAAATTTGATATGATTTCTTATAATACGAAATTGTTTGTTTGTTTTCAGAAGTGGCTATGCCTGAATTACTTTGTCTAAGAAAACAAGTTGAAGAACTGGTGGATGAAAATGATGGATTGAAAATGACTATCCATCGTTTGAATGTAGAGCTGAGTAGATATCAGACAAAATTCAGGCATTTGTCCAAAGAAGAGGTAATGTTTCCAATTAAGGAAAACCAAATTTTTTTTTTTGTTTGTTTTACTGTTGAATTGATTTACAATCCGAGGGGTTCTTATTTTTATAACTTAGTATAAAAAAAGATACTTCCAAAGTAAGGTGTTTCTAGGCCTTTCTGTTTTCTTCTCTCCTTCCCCATTATAAATATTGACAATAAAAGTTCCTTGTAAAATATTGGAACAATCTAGAAGTAGAAGTGGGTGTTCTACTTTCAATCTCATTCCTCAAGATTACAGCTGTTGTTAGTTCATAAGTACATAAACTTTGAAATGAAAGTGAACTAGTTTTTACTTTGTAAAATGGATTAAATAATTCAACAAACTTTTACCGAGCAAGCCACTAAGTTAGACTCTATATTGGTTCCCTGTGGCTGCTGTAATACTTTACCACAAACTTGGTGACTTAAAACAGCAGAAATGTATTTTATTCTAGTTCTATTCTATTCTTCTGAGGCCAGCAAGTTGTTGGCAGAGCTTTGCCTCCTTAAGGCTCTAGGAAAGAATCCTTCCTTGATCTTTTAGCTTCTGATGACTCCCAAGTATTCCTTGGTTTGTGGCTGCATCACCCCAGTCTACCTGTCCACATTCCCTTCTCCTATTCTGTCTTCTCCTCTTTTATTATAGGGTCATCTGCCATTGGATTTAAAGTCTACTCATAAAATCCAGGATGGTCTTAAGATTATTAATTATATCTGCAAAGATCCTTTTTTCAAATACGGTCACAGTCACATTTCCAGGGATTAGGATATGGACAGATCTTTTGGTGGACCACCATTCAACCTACTGTATATGCTGTGAGGAATAAAAGATGAACCAGAAGGTCGGGTCCTTGCTCTTGGGGAGGATGCAGAGCTGACTGGCCTTTGCTAGGGGTGAGGGAGATAAACATACAAAGTTGTTGTGTGGCATGTGAGAATTAGGGGAGCCACGTAGGCTTCCGATTTGAGTATCAATGATTGTTTTTGATAGAATTTTTTTTTGGAAGTATGAATTAGTTTAAACTTTAATAACCACTTTGAGATATAATTCATAAAACATAAAATTCATTTAAAATGTACAGTTCCTTGCCTTTTCATGGATTCAGAGAGTTGTTCAACCATCATCACAATCAATTTTAGAATATTTTTCTCACCTCAGCAAGAAACCTGTACCATTAGCAATGACGTCTCCCTCTCTCTTCCCCTAGCCTCTGGAACCACCAAACTACTTTTCCATCTCTATGAATTTTCCTATTCTGAATATACCATATAAATGGAATCAATCAATATAGTCTTTTGTGACTAACATCTTTCACTTAGCATAATATTAACTTCTTTTAAAAAACAAAAAAAATTCCAGTACTTGGGATCACATAATATAGAACATGCTTCCTCACTCTCTAGTAGACACTTGTTAATTTGGTGATGGTAAAGTTACCACTGAATGTGGTTGAAGTGGGCATAGCTTGACAAGTTCAATGATACTACCAAGATGTACACAAGAGAAAAGGACGTTTTGATTAGTACTATGACATATATAATTTTACAACAATAACAGTAATAATAAAATGTATGTGTAGAAGAGAATCCAAGATGGTGCGCTAGACAGATATACAATTCAGACCCTCCAAAACAAAGACTTGAGGAACTAAGCGAAACAGATGTAGATGACTGTCTTGGAACCCAGAGCTTCAAAGGAAAGGATAAAGAAATAGATCAAATACCGATTAGAGGAAGAGACTGAATGAAAACAGTGAACAAAGAGGAATGGCCACTTTGAATTATTGCAAGCAGCGTTCAGATCGGGGCAAGAACAAAATAAATGGCTCTGTTCACTAGGACTGCACTGGCACCCACATCAGTGAAAAGCAACCAGAGAGGTGTGATCTGCCCCCTTACCCTGCACAACCCCCCAGTGATCAGAGGTGTAGACCCCACTCCCACCCACTTGGCTGCAAGTAAAATCCATTCCCCACTGCCAGTACTGTGCCACTTCTCATTTTTCTTTTCTTCTTTCTTTATCCCTCATCTTAGTATGCCCCCCCCCCTTTTTATTTCTTGTTCTTCACTCCCTCACCTGTATTATTATTATTTTTTTTTTGGATCCCACAAAGCACATGCACACCTCCTGCTGCCTCCATGGTCAGCAGTGCCCACCCCTACCCCTCCTTGGCTGACAGTGTTCATTCTTGTGGAGTAAGCACTGCATGCCCCCCTTGCCATGTTTGGCAACAAGCACTTTCCCCATCACTGTGCTGCTTTTTTTGTTTTTTCGTCTTTCTTCTTAGTTCTTCCCTCTCCCTGCCCTCTCTTTTTTCTTTTCTTTTCTCCTTCTTCCCCCAATTGATTTTTTAATGCTGTGGGACAAGTGCTCACCTCCTTATCCACTGACTCATGGTCAGCAGTGCCTCCTCCCACCACTCTGTGGATGGTGATGCATGCTCCCAAAGAGTGAGCTCTGCATTCTTGGCACAGGTGTTTGACAGTTAATCCTTACACCAGAACCGTGCCACTTTTCTTGTTCTTTTATTCTTTTTTCTTCTTAGTTCTACCCCTCCCCTCCTTGGTTTTTTTTTTTTTTTTTTTTTTTTTTTTTTTTTTTTTTCCTGTGGAGCGAATGCTACATTCCTGCAGTAGCCATGTTTGGCAGCTAGAGCTCGAACCAGTACTGTCTCTCTTTCCTTTTTCTTCTTTTAGGACTTCCCTCTTATCTTCCTCCTTGGTTTTTCTTCTTTTATTTTTCCCCCTTTTTCTCTCCACCCCCTCTCCCCCTTATCTTTTCCTTTTTTTCCCCAGCAGTTGGGAGCCAGTGACCCTACCCAACCATACCTGCCACACCAGCCACCCCACCCACTGGACAAGTGCCACCACCCATCCCAGCACCACTAGATCATCGACAGACAGCAGCAAACACCTGCCCAGGATGCCTTCAGCCTCTCTACATGACCATTTATCAGAAACTCATGCCCACACTCTCACCCACTACCAAACCCACCCAAAGGAAGGTAGTGAGTGCCGCAGCGCTGCCAAACTAGCAACCAGAGTAGCACTCTTGCCCCATTCCCCAGATATATCAAAACAAAACAATACAAAAAAAAAAAAAAAAGTGAAGCAAACCAATATGTGTCAAAGACTATAGACACTTCAAATCTCACACACACACACAATCAGGACAAGATGGTTCAAGTAAGTAACCAAACTACAGGAACAGAAAATATTGTGAAGAAGAAATGCTATTGGAAATGCCTTATAAGGAATTAAAAAGAATTATATTACAGTGCCTTCAGTAGTTTGAGAGAAAGATCCAGGAAACTACACACAAAATTATGGAAAACACAGACAAAACTATAGAAGAACTCTAAAAAAAAAAAAATACAAGAAAAAATTGACAAAATAAATGAAAAATTAAAAACCGCACACAAACTGCAGATCCAAATCCAATATTTTAATATTTCAGAAATAGATAATGCATTGGAAGGGCACAGGAATAACACTGAATTAATGGAAGACAGAATTAGTGAAATTGAAAACAAATCTCTTAATATTAATCCATTAGAGAAAGAACCAGGAAAAAAGAAGACAAAAGCGTAAGAATTATGTGGGACACCATCAGTAGGAATAATTTACATGTGATTGGGATATCAGAACAGAAAGAGCACCAAGAAAATTCTCAAAGATTTGTTGGTAGAAAACTTCCTAAATACCATGAAAGAGTATAAGATATACACTCAAGAAACTCAACAAACCCCAAATAGGATAGACTCCAAAAGAAAATCACCAAGACATAGCTTAACCAAACTTTCCAAACCAAAGCAAAGAATCCTGATAGCAACTTAGGAAAAACAAAGTTCATACAAAGGAAAACCAGTAAGACTAAGCTCTGATTTCTCAGTGCAAACAGTGCAGGTAAGAAGTCAATAAGATAACATATAAAACTGTAAAAGAAAAAAATTGCCAACCAAGAATTATATTTCCAGATAAACAGAAATTAATGAACTTTGTAAAAACCAGACCAACCATACAAGAGATGCTAAAAGGAGACTTTCAGACAGAGAACAAACAATGGCAGACAACAAACTGAGATTGATGTACAGCACCATCACCTGAAAATAAACCAGATTGAGAAGTATCCAAATAATATAAACCTATAAGACTGAAAGTAGGAAATCAGAGACATCAATTTGTAAATGAGGACAACTACAAAATAAAAAGAGGAAAGAAATGGTGTCATTTCAGAACTTCCAAATAAAGAGGAAGTCAAGATGATATTGAGATAGAACAGACTGTTTTACACTTGGGAAGATAATAATAAATTCCAGGGTAACCTCAAAGAAAATGAACCTTCTCATCAAAATAAAAAGAAAGTCATAAAGACCCGGTAAACACTAAAAACAGAAACTAAGAAGATGATAACAAAATCCATAAACAAAATGAATCAACACAGAAATATATAAAGAAATCATCAACACTACACATACACACTAAATACAGCAACATGACAGCAGTAAATTCATACCTATCGATAATTACACTAAAGGTGAGTGGATTAAATGCAAGAGACAGAGAAACAGAATGGATAAGAAAACATGACCCATCAATATGGGTCTACAAGAGATGCACCTTACACACAAAGACAAAAATCAGCTAGCTAAAAAATAAAATGATGGAAAAACATATCAAGCAAATGGCACCAAAGGAAAATGAGTGGCAATATTGATATCTGATAAAATAGTGTTTAAGACAAAAACTAGCATAAAATACAAGTAGGACATTGTATAATGATTAAAGGGTTAGTCCAACAAGAGAACATTACCATAATAAACCTCCAAACATATCAGGAAATAGCCCTAAAATACATAAATCAAACTTTAAAAGAATTAAAAAGAGCAATCGACAAGTCCACAGAAGATACAGCAACACAATCGACCAACTAGACTTTGTAGATGTATAAAGAACACTCCACCCAACAACACCACAATATATGTTCCTTTTCAGTGCACATGGAACATTCTCCAGGATATTAGGTCATAAAGCAAGCTTCAATAAATTAAAATACATCAAAATACTACAAAGTTTTAAAATTAGAAATCAACAACAGGAATATTAAGGGGAAAAATTAAATACATTAAAACTGAATAACACCTTGCTTGAAAACTGGGTAGTAGATATATAAAAAATGACCTTTAAAAATTCCTTGAATCAAATGAGGATGAATACACAATATACCAAATCTTTGGGATAGAGCAAATACAGAGGTCAGAAAATATCTTATAGCTGTAAAATACATAACAAAAAAGAAGAACCAGTCAACACCTTAACAACATCTCTAACAAGTAGAAAAAAGACAGGAAAAAGAAAAGCCTAAAGTCACCAGAAGAAAGGAAGTAATAAAGATTTGAGCAGAGATAAATTAAATAGAAAAGAGAAAAACAATAGAAGGAATCAATAAGACTAGACATTGGTTCTTTGAAAGTATTAGTAAAATTGGCATACCACTGGCAAATTTAAGAGGAAAAGGAGGAGAAGATGCATGTAACATGTATAAGAAAGGAAGTAGGTGATGTCACAACAGAACCTACTGAAATAAAAAGGATAATAACAGAAGAAATCGTCCAATTTCTAGAAACACATTACCTACCTAAACTAAAGGAGCTCTGGTAGCGTAGTGCCTAAGGTATTTGACTGCTAACCAGAAGGCTGGCAGTTCAAATGCACCAGCCCACTCCTTGGAAGGAAGGTTGAGCAATGTACTTCCATAGTGATACCACTTTGGAAACCCAAGGAGGGGTGGCTATGAGTTGGATCCAACTCCATGGCAGTGGTTGCATTGTGTTTTACCCAAACTAACACAATCAATGGTAGAAAATGTGAACAGATCTATCACAAAAGAAGAAATAGAACAGGTCATTAAAAATCAAAAGTCCTGGTGCAGATGGCTTCACTGGTGAATTCTATCAAACATTCAGGAGCTGACATCAATTCTTTTCAAATGATTCCAGAACTTAGAAAAGGGTGGAATACTCCTGAACTTATTTTATGATGCAAGCATGACCCTGATACCAGGCAAGGACACCACTAAAAAAGAAAATAATAGACCAATATCCCACATGAACGTAGACACACAAATTCTCAACAAAATCCTAAGCAATAAAATCCAATAACATATCAATAATAATAATAATGCATCACAACCAAGTAGGATTCATATAGGTATGCAAGATTGGTTCAGCATTACAAGAGCAATCAATGTAATCCATCATATAATTTAAACAAAGGTATCAAACCACATGATCATATCAATCAATGCAGAAAAAACATTTGATAAAATTCAACACTGATTCTGGATAAAAGTGTTTAGGAAAATAAGAATAGAAAATAAATTCCTCACCATAATTTAGGGTATATACACAAAAGCAGTGGCCAACATCATTATTCTCAGTGGGGAGAGACTGCAAATATCCCCCTTGCTAACAAAAAGCAGATAAGGATGCCCTTTATCACCACTTCTGTTCAATATTATATTGGAAATACTGGCCAGAGCAATAAGACAAGAAAGGGAAATAAAAGACATCCAAATTGGTGAAGAAGAGGCAAAACTGTGTACATTTGGAGATTATACAATCCTGAATATAGAAAATCCTAGAGACTCTACAAGAAAACTAATGTAATGGAAGGATTCAGCAATGTGGCAGGGTACAAGATTAACATATAAAACTGAGTCAGAGTACACTAACAAAAAGTATTGTTAAAAGGAAAACAATACCATTAACAGTAACCATCTAAAAGTTGAGTATTTAGGAATAAGTCTAAACAGAAATACAAAAGAACTATGCAAAGAAAACTACAAGCACTACTGAAAGAAACCAAAAGAGACCTGCATAAATGGAAGAATATACCATGCTCATGTGTAGGAAGAGTCAATATTGTGAAAAAGTCAACACTAATGCAAGTGATGACCAGTTGTCTGTCAGTTTGTCATACTTTGGTGGCTTATGTGTTGCAGTGAGGCTGGAAGATATGCCACCAGTATTTCAACTACCATCAGGGTCCCCCATGGTAGACAGATTTCAGCAGAGCTTCCAGGCTAAGACAGATTGGGAAGAAGGAAGACCCATCCACTTATGAAAAAGTTGGACACTGGAAACTATATGAATAACAGTGAAACACTGTCTTTATGTATTCCTGGAAAACATTATGAATAGCAATGAAACATTTCAGATATAGTGCCGGAAGATGAGCCCTTCAGGTTGGAAGGCACTCAAAATACAAGCATGGAATGCTTGCCTGCTCAAATTAGAGTTGAACTTAATGATATGGATTGAGTAAAGCTTTTGGGACCTTCATTTGCTAATGGAGCACAATTCAAAATGGGAAGAAACAATTTCAAATATTCATTAATAATTGGAACATGGAATGTATGAAGTATGAATCTAGGAAAATCAGAAGTTGTCACATATGAAACAGAACACATAAAAATTGATAACCTAGGCATTAGTGATCTGAAATGGACTGGTATTGGCTATTTTGAATCACACAGTCATAGGGTCTGCTATACCAAGGATGACAAATTGAAGAGGGATGGCACTATGTTCATCAACAAAAAGAACATTTCGGGATCTATCCTGAAATATAACACTGTCAGTGATAGGATAATATCCATACGCCTACAAGGAACAACAATACTACTGTTGTTCAAATTTATATACCAACCACTGAAACCAAAGATGAAGAAATTGAAGATTTTTACCAACTTCTGCAGTCTGAAATTGACCAGACATGAAAGCAAGATGTATTGATAATTACTGATGATTGGAATGCAAAGTTGGAAACAAGAATGGTAGGTAGTTGGAAAATATGGCCTTGGTAATAGAAATGACACCGGAGATGGCATGACTGAATTTTGCAAGACCAATGGTTTATTTATTGCAAATACTTTTCTCCAACAACGTAAACAGTGCTATACACATAGACCTCACCAGATGGAATACACGGGAATGAAATATACTACATCTGTGGAAAGAGGTGATGGAGAAGCTCAAATTCATCAGTCTAAAAAAGGCCAGGAGCTGATTAGAACAGACCATCAACTGATCCGATGCACATTCAAGTTGAAGCTGAAAAAAATTAAAACAAGCTCTCAAGAGCCAAAATATGACCTTGATTATCCTACCTGAATTTAGAAACCATCTAAAGAATGGATTTGATGCATTGAACACCAATGAATGAAGGCCTGATGAGTTGTAGGGTGACATGAAGAACATCAAACATGAAGAAAACAAAAGATGACTAAAAAGACAGGAAAGTAAGAAAAGACCAAAATGGATGTCCTAAGAGACTCTGACACCTGCTTTTAAAAGAATAGCTAAAGGGAATGGAATTAATGATGAAATAAAAGATCTGAACAGAAGATTTCAAAGGCCAGCTCTAGAAGACAAAGTATTGTAATGATACGTGAAAAGACACACTTTTGGAGTTAGAAAACTAAAAGGGAAGAACACCCTAGGCATTTCTGAAGCTGAAAGAACTGAAGAAAAAATTCAAGCCTTGAATTGTAATATTGAAGGATTTTATGGGCAAAATATTGAATGATGCAGGAAGCATCAAAA
>NW_006922046.1:1750838-1751420 GCF_000298275.1 Orycteropus afer afer | reverse complement strand
AAGATGAATCTTGGCTGAAAGCAAAGAATACCTGAAAGATGTTTACTTGTGTTTTATTGACTATGCAAAAGCATTTGACTGTGTGGATCATAACATATTATGGATAACAATGGAAAGAATGGGAATTCCACAATACTCAGTTGTGCTCATGAGGACCTATACATAGGCCAAGAGGCTGCCATTTGAACAGAACAAGGGGACACTGAATGGCTTAAAATCAGGAAGGGTGTATGTCATGGTTGTATCCTTTCACCATATGTATTCAGTCTGTATGCTGAGCAACTAATCTGAGAAGCTGAACTATATCAAGAAGAATGCAGTATCAGGACTGGAGGAACAGTCAGTACCAGCCTGTAATATATAGATGACACAATCTTGCTTTGCCAAAAGTGAAGATGACATGAAGCACTTACTGGTGAATATCCAAGACTCTAGTCTTTAGTATGGATTACATGTCAACATAAGAAAAACATCCTTACAAATGGACCAATAAGCAACAAGATAAATGGAGAAATGATCAAAGTCGTCAGGGATTTCGTTTTACTCAGATCCGCTGTCAACACCCTTGGAAGCATCAGCCAG
>NW_006922046.1:1746201-1750283 GCF_000298275.1 Orycteropus afer afer | reverse complement strand
GGTATTTCAAATACTAGCAGGGTCACCCATGGTAGACAGGTTTCAGCAGAGCTTCCAGACTCAGACAGACTGGAAAGAAGGACAGGGTTATCAACTTCTGGAAAAATCGGCCAGTATAAACCTTGTGAATAGCAGTGAAACACTGTCTGCTGTATTACTGGAAAACTTTACAAATAGCCCTGAAACATTGTCTGATATGGTGCTGGAAGATGAGCTCCTCAATTTGTTAGGCACCCAGAATGTGATTGGGAAAGAGCTGTTTCCTCGAAATAGAGTCAGCCTTAATGACATGGATTGAGTAAAGCTTTCAGAACCTTTATTTGCTGATGGGGCATGAATTAAAATGTGACGAAGTAGCTGCAAATGTCCATTAATAATCAGAACATGGAATGTACAAAGTATGAATCTAGGAAAATTGGAAGTTGTCAAAAATGAAATGGAATACATAGAGATTGAAACCCAAGGCATTAGTGAGCTGAAATGGACTGGTATTGGTCTTTTTAGATTAGACAATCATATAGTCTACTGTGCCAGGAATAACAAACTGAAGAGGAATGGCATTGTAGTAATGGTCAAAAAGAACATTTCAAGATCTGTCCAGAAGAACAATGCTGTCAGTGGTAGGATAATATCCATATGCCTACAAGGAAGACCAGTTAATCCTGCTGTTTCTCAAATTTATGTACCAACCACTATAGCCAAAGATGAAGAAATTGAAGATTTTTACCAACTTCTGCAGTCTGAAATTGACCAAACATGCAATCAAGATGTATTGATTATTACTGGTGATTAAAATGCAAAGTTGGAAACAGAAGAATCATTGGTAGTTGGAAAATATGGCCTTGGTAATAGAAATGATGCCAGAGATCACATGATAGAATTTTGCAAGACCAATGACTTCTTAAAATTCTTTTGGTACGTAGAGGGTCAATGAAAAAGACAAAGACCCTCAATAAGATGGATTGAAACTGGCCACATTGATGAGCTCTAGCATTACATGAATTGTGAGGATGGGACAGAAATGGGCAGTGTTTTGTTCTTTTGTACATAGGACTGCTATGAGTCAGAGCTGAGTTAGTGACATCTAATAACAGCAACAGCTCAAAGTGACCTAAAGATATAATGCAACCTCTATCCATGGTCCATCGTACTCCTTAGAAAGATGGAAAAACTAATAATCCACTTTATATGGAAAGGAAAGAGACCCCAAATAAGCAAAGTGCTACTAAAGAAGAAGAAGAAAATGTAGAAGGTGTCACATTTCCTAATTTCAGAACTACTATATATACATTGTAGTCAAAGCAATTGGTACGATGTCAGATATAGACCAGTGTTACACAGTTGAGAACCCGGAAGTAAATCCATCCACCTGTGAACACCTGATCTTTGACAGAGGGCCAAAACCCATTAAATGGGGAAGAAATAGTCTCTTTGTTTATTGATTGATTTAGTGATTGATTGATTGTGATTTGGGTAAAAGTTTTCAGAGCAAATTGGTTTTCCATTAGACAATCCATACACATTCTGTTTTATGACATTTACTGCAATCTCCACACTGTAACAATATATTTCTCATCCCTTCCTGCCCTTCTTGCTTTAACCCTGGGCAAATGCTGCCCTTCTGATCTCAGATGCTTGATTAGTCTAATGAGTGCATATCCTCCTGATATTACTGTTCACCTTATGGCCTGTCTATCATTTGGCTCCCAGTTGAGTCACAGGGGTTAAATTCAGTTCCTAGCTTGGAGAGTGTCTAAGGATATAATCTCAAGGGTTCAGCCAGTATTCATCAGACCAGTAAGCCTGGTTATTATTGTTATTATTATTATTTTGAGTTTTTTCCACATTTTCCCCTACTCTATCCAGGACTTCTTACTGTGATCCCTTTCAGAGCTGTCAGCAGAGGTAACCGGGCACCATCTAGTTTTTCTGGTCTCAGGGTCAAGGAGGCTGACATTCACATACTCCATTAGTGCTTTGGACTAATTGTTTCCTGGAGTCTTTGATTTTCTTCACTCTTATTTGCTCTGCACACGAAAGTACCAATAGTTGCACCTTAGATGTCCATTCACAAGCATTTAAGACCCCAGTTGGTACTCGCCAATATAGGATATAGAACATTTGTGTTTGTGGACTGTGTTATGCCAGTTGACCTTACTGTCCCCTGAGACTATGGTCCTGATCCCCTAACCCAGCGATTCATTCCCTCAAGGTGTTTGGTTATAATTAAGACGTTTTTATAATGTTGCCCCCTGTATGCTCTACTGCATTCATGGATATATTTGCAGCACTATAAATACATAGGTAGAGATAGCTTCTGTCAAACCTATATATGTTTGGGGATGTTGTCCTATTCGCCTTCCCACCCCATTTCAGATTGAGTGTCTTATGCATCCACTCATACATAATTGTTACTACTATTATTCCAGGATTGTGTATGTAATAGTATTCACCTTTGTTGCCTTTAATCTCTTGTGCTCCACCCTGTGTCTTCTATTCCCTTAATCATTTTGTGCTGACTTCTCCCTTACTGTGTATTCCCTCTACATAGGTTAATGTGTGTCTGCCGTCTAATTGGTGATTGTCCCTCCCTTCCCCTTGCAGCCTTGGTACCTTCAGAGAACTTTTCTTTCGATGTGTAAACCTTTCCTTAAGTTTTTATGGTAGTAGTTTCATACAATAATTGTCCTTTTGTGATTAACTAATTTCACTCAGCATGATGTCCTCTGGGTTCGTCCATGTTATGGGGTGTTTTACAGACTCATCATTATTCTTTAAAGTTTTAAAGTTTTCCATTGTGTATGTACCATAGTTTGTTCATCCATTCATCTGTTGATGCGCACTTAGGTGGTTTCCATCTTTTTGCTATTGTGAATAATGCTGTGATGAACATGGGTGTGTGTATATCTGTTCATGTCACAGCTCTTATTTCTCTAGGATATAAAACTAGAAGAGATAAGTCTCTTTCACAAACAGTACTGACAAAATGGAATATCCATTTGCAGAAAACTCAAGATCCATATCTTACACCATATACAAAAATAAGCTCACGATGGATCAGAGACCTTAAATATAAAGCCTAAAACTCTAAAGATCATCGAAGAAAAATAGAGTCAAATTTAGGGGCCCTGATACATGAGCTGAAAATATTATGGACTACCAGAAGAATAAAAGAAGAAGTCCTAAAAGAAGAGCTGCTGGAATGCTCCTTAGAGCAAGAATGGCCAGAATTGTCTCATCTACTTTGGTCATGTTGTCAGAAGGGACCAGTCCCTGGAAAAGGATATCATACTTGGTAAAGTAGAGAAAACCAAAAACCAAACCCACTGCCATCAAGTCAGATCTGACTCATAGCGACCCCTCCTCGGGTTTCTGAAGCAGTATCACTACAGAAGTAGATTGCTCAACCTTCCTTCTGAGGAGTGGCTGGTGGGTTTGAATTGCCAGGCTTCTGGTTAGCAGTGAAATGCCTTAGGCCCAGCTCCTGGTAAAGTAGAGGGTCAGGGAAAACAGGGAAGACCCTCAACAAGATAATTAACACAGTGGCTGCAAGAATGGGCTCAAATGTAACAGGGATTGTGAGGATGGAGCAAGACCAAGCAGTGTTTGTTCTATTGTCCGTAGGGTGACTATGACTCAGAGCTCACTTGATGGCATCTTACAACAACAGCAACAGTCCATGGTGCAAGGAGCCCTGTGACCGTAATTAAAGCATTTGTCTGCTAATGAAAACACCAAGCTGTTTGAACTGACCAGCTGCTCCATGGGAGAAAGATGAGAAAGTCTCCTTCCATAATAAGTTATAGCTTTGGACAGTTTACTCTGTCCAATAGAGTTACTATGAGTCAGAATTGACTTGGTGGCTATGGGTGGGTAGACTGGGCAGTTTTTCATTCTGTTGTATATAGGTTTGCTATGAGGCAGAACTGACACTGCGTCAGCTAACAACAACAACATTTGTGTCATATGTGGCATAAATGTGTGTGTGTGTGAGTGGGTGTGCTGCTGTGGAGTCGGACCCAACTCATAGTGACCCTTCCTTAGGTTTCTGAGGCAGTATCACTATGGAAGTAGATTGCCCA
>NW_006922046.1:1738604-1745096 GCF_000298275.1 Orycteropus afer afer | reverse complement strand
GCCTCCTGCTTCTGGCCCACTGGAGCTAGAGGCATTTCTTCACTCAGACAGCTGTTGGCTGCTGAGGCTGAGAAGCCCCAAGGTTGACAAGTAAAAAAGCACAGTCCTGATGTTGCCAAACCACACGGCAGGCCATTAACTTAAGTCCATTGTAAGTCCCAAGGTTGGCAGAGCACAGCAGGCTGCTGAGCAACGACTCAGCTACATGCAGGGTCCAAGCATGCCAAAGGCTAGAGACCATTTCCAAGGCTTCTCCTTATATACAGGAAGCAGACTGCATACCCAAAGGCAACTACTCAGCTGCTTGTGGTAGATCCCACCATGGAGTTAATTGCCAGTCTCATCATGGGGAATAACTACCACCAGCTGCCCAGCCACTCAACGAGGCCCAGCCAAGCTGACACACAAACATAACTACCACAAGGTTTATATATAGAAAGAAATACTCTTTGAAGGTTAGCAAGGGTTGGAGGGGAAGGAAGGGTAAATCACTAACTAGGGGGTAGATACATATTGACGGGTAAAGAGAAAGGGAATATTCGGTAAGGGAGAGGTCAGCACAGTTTGATCAAGGCAAAGGACGACACTGGGAGGAGCAAAAATTAGAGGGAACAAAGGTAAATACTTTTCCATACACAATCCTACAATAACAGTAATAACAATACGAGTGGATATGTAGATTGACATGCAAGCTGAACAGGTGTTAGAAGGAAAATGGGGACTACCAGACCAAAATGGACTGACATTTAGTCACTTCCAACTTATAGCAACCCTAAAGGACACAGTAGAACTGCCCTGTAGGGTTTCTAAGGCTGCAAATCTTTATGGAAGCAGACTGCCTCATCTTTTTCCCACAGAGTGGCTGGTGGGTCGAACCACTGACCTTTTGGTTAGCAGCCAAATGCCTTACCACTGTATCACCCGAGCTCCTAATGAGGACTATACCCATGAATATATATAGCTTGTTGTTTTTGTTGTTATGTGCTGTGGAGTCAGACCTGACTCATAGCAACCCCTCTTTGGGTTTCCAAGGCAGTATCACTGGGGAAGTAGATTGCCCAACAGGATATTTCTACATATGTATCTATATGTGCTGCAGAGATATCCATACATAAAGTAGAGTTTCTTGCCATAGTAAGACTTCTTAGCCATCAGCAAACATCTTGAGAGAGTGAGTCACTGGGCCTGGGGGCTCCGGTCATCATTTCAGGGACATCGAGGTCAGTTGGCATAACATAGTCCACAAAGACAGTGTTCTACATTCTACTTTGGTGAGTAGCAAGCAGGGTCTTAAAAGCTTGTGAGTGGCCACCCAAGAAACTATTGGTTTCTCCCCATCTGGAGCAAAGAAAAGTGAAGAAAACAAAGACACAAGGAAATAATTAGTCCAGTAATGGACTATATGGACCCCAGCCTTCATGACTGTGAGCCCAGAACTAGATAGTGCCTGGTTACCATTGCTGAACACTCTGAAAGGGATCACAATAGAAGGAGGTCCTGGATAGAGTCTGAGAAAAATGTAGAACAAAAGTAAAAAAAAAAAAAAAAAAGTTTTCTGGTCTGGTGGACTGTTGGAACCCCCAAGACTATGGCCTTTAGACACCCTTCAAGGCTGAAATTAACCTCACCCCATTGCTCAACTTTCAGCCAAATGATAGACAGGCCTATAAGGTGAACAGTAACATCAGGGAGGTATACACTTCTTAGAACAATCAACCATAGGAGACCTAAAGGTTAACATTTGCCCAGGGATAAAGCTCAGAAGGCAGGAAGGTATAAGAAAGGAGGTTGAATGGAAATGGTAAACACAGGGAGGAAGTGGGAAGCTGCTAGTATACTGTGGGGGTTTCAGTCAGTATAACAAAACAAAGTGTATATGAGTTGTTGAATGGGAAAGCAATTTGCTCTGTAATCTTTCACCCAAAGCACAATAAAAAGTTATTAAATAAATAAAAATGAATCACAATAAATATTATTAAAAGGGGAGCAACTTCAGTTCTCGGATAAAATATATGTTTGTAGTTATTAAATGTATGTATGTATGTATATATGGAGATATATATGTATATATGAGTGTATGTGCATGTATATGTATATGCACATATATATAATAAAGTACATAGGGGGCACAGTTAAGGATACCTCTTATTTATAACCAAGCAGCTCACGGGTTTGGTTTTCTGGGTTTGAAGGCTCAGTACTGTGGTCTCGTGGAACAATTTGGTCAGTGGTCATAATATAGTTCACAAAGCTTACATTCTACATATCGGTTTGGGAGTAGTGTCTGAGGTCTGAAAAGCTGGTGAGTGGCCATCTCAAATACACCTATTGATCTCTACTTGTCCGACTCAAAGAAGAAACTAGTCTCAGTACTGTTTGCATGAACCATGGCCTCATCTACCCTGAGACCAGAAGAACTAGATGGTGCCTGGCTAGCACTAGCAGTCATTCATATCATGACCACAGTATATGGGTACTGATAGAATGGGAGAAAAATACAGACAAGCATTCAAATTCTTAAAAAGTCCAGACATGCTAGACCAGTTGAAACTGGACACGCCCCAAGGTACTCTTTAAACCTTGAGCCAAAACTGTCTTTGAAGGTCACCTTTTAGTTAAATAACATGAATAAGTTATTAGTTAAAAAACATGAAATAAAGAATATTACCCAAATACTACACAAAACATTGTACTACCTCCTACTTTGACGAGTAGCGACTGGGATCTTAAAAGCTTGCAAGCAGCCATCTAGATGCAATGATGGGTCTCTCCTTGTCCAGAGCAAAGAAGAATGAAGAAAACCAAAGATTCATGGAAACAATTAGTCCTCACAACTGGTACACCATGCGATCCTCAGCCTATATGACTATGAGATCAGAAGAACTAGATGGTGTCCAGCTACCACTATCAACCACTCGCACAGGGACCTATGTAGGAGATCCTGGATAGAGAGGAAGAACAATGTGGAACAAAACTCAAAATCATTTGGGGGGAAACAAAAAGGGGGTGACCATGTTTGCTGGTCTGATAGAGCCTGGTGGAACCACTGAGACTATGGTCCCTAGCTGCCCTGCAGGTCTGGAATTGAACCCACACCTGTGGTTTCCCCAAACAAAAGACAGGCATAGGAGTTGAACATATACTGAGGTAGATACACTCCTTGGAGAGAAAAATCAAGGGAGAAAGAAGGGCTATTTATGCACAGGGAGACAGTTCAGGGGGCAGGAGTGCATGGAGGGTAGAGGTAACTATCAGGGGGAAGTGGAGGGAAGCTGTTGCATTGGGGTAAATTGTAGTCAATGTCATGAGACAACGTGTGTGTGAACTGCTGTATGGAAAGTGAATTTGCTCTGTAAACTTGCACCCAAATCACACAAAAAATAATAATGAAATGTATGGCCTTTAAAAAAAAGAAAAAGTCATTGAGAATTAATTGAAGTTTGCCTGAGAAACTGGAAGTGCTTTAAAGAGTAAAATCATTACCATTGAAGAAAACAAAAAGTCTATTACCCAAGAGTACTGTGCTACTTTTAAAGCAAAGGTGGGAAAATAAGGGTGCAGGGAAACTAGATTGCTCCAAGCAGAACAACTGGAACAAAAGTAATGAAAATGTTGACATATTGCGAAGAATGTAAAAATTGTAGAGATTATTGAGTGGGAACCTAATTTTGCTGTGTAAACTTTCACTGAAAGCACAATAAAATACTATTTAAAAACAAAAACAAAATATTCTTCCTAGGTTGAGACCTTCTGCTGGGGGCTATGGGTGGAGTTGTTGTTGTTATGTGCTGTTGAGTCAACTGACTCATAGTGACCCCTCCTTGGGTTTCCAAGATGGTATAACTATGGAAGTAGATTGCCCAACCTTCCTTCTGAGGAGTGGCTGGTGGATTTGAAATGTCAGCCTTCTGGTTAGCAGTCAAATGCCTTAGGCAGTACACCACCTGAGCTCCTCCCATGGGTGGTGTAGTTCTCTTTCAAGTGGCTATGGGCAGACAGACCCAGTGACAGACCCCTCCAGCATGCACAGGATTCTGCTGCCTTACGCAGATGCCACATTCTCCATGACGGTCTTCCCTGATAACTCCAGCCAGATGTGATCTCACCTGTTTTTAAATAATTACAGACTTTTGTTTGTACCACTCTTTAGGCAGGTATAGCATTCTGCCCTAAACTATGTTTGCGTACTATGATTGCTTATGTTAGAAGATTTATCTTGTTATTAGACTATAAAATCCTTGAAATGTTGTAATGGCCACAGTGACTTAGTGAGTTCTTAGTGTTTGCTAAATGAATGAGTGATGAGCTCTTAATAATAGATATTAAAGTAAATTCACTAGAAAGTTACTTTTGAATAAAAAATACTCCATCAGGGTCATTGCTTCTGCGTGTAATGGAATAACTACTTCAAGATTTTCCTTCTGGCATAAACAGCTAGAAAACTGAACAAACACATAAATCAACTGTTTATAGATGTCAGGCAGCAAGTAGCACTGGATTGTGATCCTTGAGAGGAGTGAGATAAATGGATGCGCCCTATGACCACCCTGCTTTCTGCCTGGAGGGACTCTCCAGATTACAGTGCTGGATGAAGACACCTGAGTGGAACACAGCAGTCTTGCTGAGCTTGGGGAGAGTTTGGAGTTTGTGGAGTAAGAATAGCAAAAAGGAGCTATAGAAAACCAAAAGTTAGTGCCATCAAGTCAATTTCAATTCATAGTAACCCCCATTGGATTTCCAAGGCTGTCAATCTTCATAGAAGCAGATTTTCTCATCTTTCTTCCATGGAGTGGCTTATGGGTTCAAACCACTAACCTCTTGGTTAGCAGCCAGATGCCTTTACCACTACACCACCAGAACTCCATGGAGAAAAAAGAGCTACATAAACCTGCTATGAACCTGGGCAGAAAACTAGAGCAGGAGGCTATGAGCTGAATAATTCCCAGAGCTCACATCCCACCAGAAGACCTTTGAATTCTTACCCACAATGGATTGACCTTGTTGAGCACCATGATACTGAATAAAGACCCCAGAAAGGTCATACCTAATAGTATGGCTAAACTAGCCTTTTACTAAACACAACATGTGGCTCTGGATCGGACACCTAAACAGAAAGGATATCAGTGGGAAAATGGCAAAATTTGAGTATAGTCTGTAGACTGAGATAGAGAATTTTGTCAGTGTTAATTTCCCAATTTTTACAGTAGTACTATAGTAAGTAAAAGAATGTTCTTGTTCTTTGGAAATAAACACTTCAATATGTGAGGGGGAAAAAAAGGTGATTGAGGTACATCATGTCTGCAAATCACTCAAACATTTCAGAAAAAAATTTTCTCATACATACACACACTATATACATACAAATGTACAAACATATATATATACATAGAAGTGCATGAATGGCTGAGGCTGCATCTAAATTAAGAGTTATCTAAGGGTTGAAGTTTCAGAGAAACTGTAGTTTAATTTGTCTTCATTATTTATTTTCTTTTTAGAGTTTACACACTGAAGGCCTTCCATTAAAAGGTCCTATACCACCCTGGTTGGTAAGTGAAAAATTATTTTCTTAATTTCAGGCCCGTGTCTTTTTTGGCTGAATATGAATAGCTATTAAAAAACATTCCAAATTAAGTGGATATTCTTAACCTTTTAAAATTTACTGAAGGTGTTTATATGTAAGGAATATATTAATCCTCTTTTGCTCCATTATCTTCAGTTGGATATAAAGTACCTGTCACCATTGTTGCTGGCTTATGAGGATAGAATGAAAGAACAGGATGATCTCAATGCCACCCTTAAGGTAGGTTGGCAAATGTCTCAGAAGAGACAAGGTTTATGAAAAATAATGCTCTACTTTGGTGAGTAGCGACTAGGATCTTAAAAGTTTTCAGGCGGCCATCTAGGTGCAATGATGGGTGTCTCCACATCCAGAACAAAGAAAAATGAAGAAAACCAAAGATGCATGGAAGCAGTTAGTCCAAGGGACTGGTACACCATGCGATCCTCAGCCTATATGGTTATGAGACCACAAGAACTAGATGGTGCCCAGCTACCACTGTCAACCACTCAGAGGGGGATCTATATAGGAGATCCTGGGTAGAGTGGGAAAACAATGTGGAACAAAACTCAAAATCATAAAAAAACAGAGACCAGGTTTGCTGATCTGATAGAGCTAGTGAGACCCCTGAGACTATAGCCCCTACCTGCCCTTCTGGTCTGGAATTTGAATCCACTCCTGTAGCTTCTGCACAAACAAAAGACAGGCATATGAGCTGAACATTTACATTAGGTAGATACACTTCTTGGAGAGAACAATTATGGGAGAAAGAAGGGCTGTGTATGCACAGGGAGACAGCTTGAAGGGCAGGAGTGCATGGGAGGGAAGGACACAGGGAAGAGGTGGCTATGGGGAGGAAGTGGGAGGAAAGCTGATGCATTGTGGGAGATTGCAATCAATGTCATGAGAGAAAGTATATGTGAACTGTTGTATGG
>NW_006922046.1:1734979-1738394 GCF_000298275.1 Orycteropus afer afer | reverse complement strand
ACCACAAATAGGATGGCTTTAACAAACAGGAGTTTATTCTTACAATTTGGAGGCTTTAAGTCCAAGTTCAAAGTGCCAGGCTTTAGGGGCTGGGTGAAAGCTCCTCAACCTTGGAATCCAGCTCTGCCTCCTGCTGCCGGCCCTGGAGCTAGAGGTGTTTCTTCACTCAGACAGCTGCTGGCTGCTGAAGCTGAGAAACCCCAAGGTTGACAAGGAAAAAGGGCACAGTCCCAATGTCACCAAACCACATAGCAGGCCATTAAGTCCATTGTAAGTCCCCAGGTCAGCAGAGCATAGCAGGCTGCTCAGTAATGACATGGCTACATGCAGGGTCCAATGGCTAGAGACCATTCCCAAGGCTTCTCCTTATATACAGGAAGCAGACCACACCCCAAAGGCAGCTACTCAGCTGCTTGTGGTAGATCCCACCATGGAGTTGATTGCCAGTCTCATCATCCCACCAGCAGCCCAGCCACTCAACCAGGCCCAGCCAAGTTGACACACAAACATAACTACCACAGTTTGTTTAAAAAAAAAAGGAGAGGAGAAAGAAGGAAGCTAGGCAGGCAGGCGAAAAGATGAGAGGAAGGGAAATTACTTGGCAATGCTGATTTACGTTAAATAGCTGTGAACATAAGTGTTTGATAGCTGGGAGAGGAACATTTAGAAGCATCTCAGAATAAATACTGTCTTCTAAGATTCTCACTGAAGGCCCTTGACCAGGCCAAAACCTGACTGAGAAAATGAGAAAAGTCGGTGATGGCAGAGGCCTAGCAGAAACACTATCCCATTAGTAGAAAAGCGAGACCAAGCAATAGCATCCTTCCATTGGACTGATGACTGACAATGCTGTATTGACTGATCACTTTGAAGAAGAAAGGATTTCTCATGGTTTTAATGGGGCAAAATGAACAGACACTTTGTGAAGTGGTACCAAACCCCACGCTAATCATCCAGCAGCAAAACGAGCTTTAATTAAAGATTAAATTAATTAATTATTTATTTCATCTTAAAAAACTCCAATCTGTCCTCCAAAGTTTTTAAACAAAGATAAAATTAGTGTTTACAGTGATTGGTGCTTTTTTTTGGGGGGGTGGCTAGAAATCCGAGTTCAAAGTTCTGGGCTTTAGGGGCTAGGTGAAAGCCCCTTGACCTTGGACTTCAGCTCTGCTTCTTGCTCCTGGCCCACTGCCATCTCTAATTTTTTACTCCCCCCTTTTATTTATTTATTTATTTTAAAAATATTTGGTAGTTATAGAAAAATGTCATGAAATTATTGTTGTTAGGTGCCATTGAGTCAGTTCCAGCTCAACAGCAACCCTACGTACAATGGAATGAAACACTGCCTATTCTTTCACCATCCTCATTAGCATTGCTATGTTTGAGCCCATTGTTGCAGCCACAGTGTCAGTCCATCTCCTTGAAGGTCTTCCTCTTTTTCACTAACCCTCTACTTTACCAACCATGATTCCCTTCTTTAGGGACTGGTGAATTCCATCACGAAGTTAGGAAGTGAATATTAAAAACCTGGGCCTTTCTGTCCCTTCTACTTGGCATTGTAGCCGTTTCCTGTCTGTTTTTTAACTAGATAGTTAGCTCCTCGAGGGCAGGCACTTGCTGTTGGTACTAACAATTTCAGTCTGATGTTACATGAGATTTTGCTAAATGCTTATTAACACTTGATCTTAGCTATAGTGACGGCACTAGAACTAAAAAAAATATATAGATGTATGTGTTAGAATTTATATAAATTTTATTTCAGGAGGAAATGAGGATGTTTAGGATACGAGTCCAAGAAGTGGTGAAAGAAAATGAAGAATTGCACCAAGAGTTAAATAAGAGGAGTCCTGTTACCAGTAATGAATGGCAAGTGGTGGTGTATTTTTCGTATTTAATAATTTTTTTATAAAACATAATAGGCATAAGCTTTATTAAATAATCAAATACATTTTCTTTTTTTGACTAAAATATTTTAAGGGAGAGTTTCTAAGACATTAACCTGGTACAATTAAATCCTAGTAAATTTTTCTAAACTTGTATTTTGAAGTTACTTTAAAAATTCTAATTTCTCAAACATAAAATTTATTTGCTTTCCCAATGTCAGCTAACATCCTTTCCTAGAACCCTCTGGTCACTCTCAGAGCTTTAGAACAGAAAGCCCAGTCTCTAGTGTTGGATAAGGCCCTGCCCACCAACTTCTGTCTACCCTGACCATCTATGAAGACCTTTCACTTTCTGACACCTCCTTGCTCTTACTAATGCTGCTTCCTCTGCCTGGAATGCCCTTCCCACACTCGTACTCGCCTTTAGGGCCCTGCTCAGAGGGCAGTTGTTAGTAGCTCTCCCATGTCTGTTTCTGACAATCCTAAACACTCAACCTGCCTTGGTGCCTGCCACACTGTGCCTACTTCTCTGTTTCCAAGCCTACCTCTCTCTTCTCCTTGGTGTGCTCTTTAATGTCAGGGCTATGTCCTCCTTACTTACCTTCATGTGTGACCCAGAATCCAGCAGAGCAGAAAAAAAAATCCTGTTAAATTAATTAGAGAAAGTAAAATTTAAAAGTCTAAAGGCAATATCCAGTAATTGATGGAATATCCATTGAATGTTTCAATAAACGGATGCCATGCTAGAGCCATTCATTCATCTATGCCAAGAAATTTGGAAGACAGCTACCTGGCCAACTAACTGGAAGAGATCCATATTTTACCCATTCCAAAGAAAGGTGATCCCACAGAATGTGGAAATTATTGAAAAATATTAATATCACACGCAAGTAAAATCTTGAAGTTAATTCAAAAACGGTTGCAGCAGTTTATTGACAAAGAACTTCCAGAAATGCAAGCTGGGTTCAGAAGAGGATGTGGAACGAGAGATATCGTTGCTGATGGATTGCAGATGGATCTTGGCTGAAAGCAAAGAATACCGGAAAGATGTTGTGTTTTATTGACTATGCAAAAGCATTAGATTGTGTGACTCATAACAAATTATGGATAACATTGAGAAGAATGGGAATTCCAGAACACTTAATGGTGCTGATGAGGAACCTGTCCACAGACCAGGAGGATGTCATTTGAATTGAACAAGGAAATAGTGGATGGTTTAAAATCAGAAAGGGAATGCATCAGGGTTGTATCCTTTCACCATACTTACTCAGTCTGTATGCTGAGCAAGTAATCTGAGAAGCTGGACTATATGAAGAGGACTTGGCATTGGGATTGGAGGAAGACTCATTAGTGATATGCAAATGACACAACTTTGCTTGCAGAAAGTGAGGATGACTTGAAACACTTACTGATGAAGATTAAAGACTACAGTCTGCAATATGGATTACATCTCAACATAAAGAAAACAAAAATCCTCACAACTGGGCCAATATGCAGTATTATGATAAATGGAGGAAAGATTGAAGTTGTCA
>NW_006922046.1:1733972-1734549 GCF_000298275.1 Orycteropus afer afer | reverse complement strand
GATGGACTGACATAGTGGCTGCAACAATGGGCTCAAGTATAGCAAGTATTGTGAGGCTGGCACAGGACTGGGCAGTGTTTTGTTCTGTTGTACATATGGTCGCTATGTGTCAGAGTTGACTTAACGGCACCTAACAACAGCAACAACAAAGGCAATGTCCAGGAAAGACTAAGAAAACAGAAATTATTCAGATATATCATTACATATATTTAATACATATATTTTAAGTCTTGCTACCACTGAAAAGATGAAATAGTTTCTGTATCTAGCATCTAGAAATCTGGAATCAAGTCAATAGCATTCTGACCTTTAAGTTGGTCCTTCTGATTTTATGGTCACTAATGTGGCAGTTGGGAGCTCGACAGCACATAACAACAACAACAACAACAATGTGGCAGTTGGGACCAAGCTAGGAAGCTGCTGGATCTTGGTGCACTGTGAATTCCTTTCTTGAACTGAATTTTCTTCTGGAGGGCCACCAGTATGTCTCTCAAACCTCCTTTGAACAGTCCCCTGAAAAGCAGCTCCATTAGACTGGGTCTCTGTGCCTCCTCACTCCTGGTAATGATCTGGAACT
>NW_006922046.1:1732203-1733443 GCF_000298275.1 Orycteropus afer afer | reverse complement strand
CAGTGTTCCCCAGCTGTGTTATTGGGATGTGAAATTGGCCGTCTGCTCTGGGGCGCTGGCCTGTGCAGCATTTGGATGAGTTATTAGACTTGTGCAGTGCATCTGTTGAGGACCCCCTGGACAGCCTCCCAGTTACCTTGAATTCTTCAGCTGGTGGTGCGAGTTCCTTAGGCTCTGCAGCATCACACTCCATAGGCAGATTTGCCATCACATGAAGCCTATCTCAATAATGCCCTCCGCTGAGCCTCCTTGGCTGCTGCTTCCTGTACCTGCACAGGTTTGCGGCTGCTTGACCTGTGTGCAGCGCTCAGGTACCTTGACTTCACAGTTTAGCAGAAGGTTTCTACTTAGTTTTAAATAATTTCTCAGTGAACTTCTGGGCTACAGCTAAATTCTCTACATTTCTTTTTCTAGCTCTTTTCTAGAACAGCTGCATGATCTTGGACTTAAGGGGCCTCCTTAAAAAATGAGAGGGGTTGCTGAACTAAATCTGAGATTTTCAACTTTTTTTTAAAGAGTGGATATTCTTTTCCTTTATAAAAAGGGAGGAGGAGGAAGAGTGAGAGGGGAAGGAAGGGAGGGAGGGAGCAGAAGTCCAAAATGTAGAACAGATCAAAATGGAGTTGGTCTGATTGAGACAAGAGTGAAGAGGCAGCACAGGCAAGGCTGGGCAAGCTCCTGTCCCCTATGGGTACAAAGAGGGATACCTTCAGGGCCCCAAGGAGCCAGTGAGGTCATTGCTGTAACTTGGCTCCTTACATCTTTTTTCTCTCCTTGTGCCTCCCTCTCAGCATAAAGTAGAAAATTGAGATATTTTGCTGGTTTCGTTCATTGTATTTTGTATAGTAAATATTTAGCTAGATGGCCCTTCAGCTGATTCTAATCAGAATTTATGATCATGAAAGTTTAACGGGGCTGAGATTTACTTACTTTGTATCATCTGTAAGGAAAGGGTTTGCTTATGAGGAAATTAAGGTTACGGAATCAAAGTAGAGTTTAAGAAACAATTTCAAAGGATTTTAACAATTTTTTTTTGGCAATTATGCTGATTACAAATGGATATTTTTAAATTAAAATGAGAACTTTCTAAACTCTTTAAAAAATTCCATATTGGCTTCAGAAAAGCCATTGGGTGGAGGGGATTGGAGGTATGTATAGATGAAACAAGACTGGGCATTTGATAATTGTGTACATGGGAATTTATTATTTTATTTGAAATTTTCATTTTAAAAAATTATTG
>NW_006922046.1:1726336-1729818 GCF_000298275.1 Orycteropus afer afer | reverse complement strand
TGAACATGTCATCCTATCCACCTGATTGTTAAAGTCCTCTGCTGAGGTCACCTTTTGGTGGGCATTCACATGAGACACAAATACCTTACTCCTTTGGCCCATTCAGAGAGATCTATCCACATACCTCTTTCCCATACATCGTTATCAACAATCTTCCAATCATGCTCCTTCCAAGTCCCAGACCATCTAGCTAAGCTGTAGCCATAGCCCATGAATCCATATATAATCACACATCTGGCCATTTCTTATTGCATGCAAAGTGAACAGCCATATGCATGGCTGGAAGTTCTGCCCACTGGGAGGCATTCAGTCTCTACTAAAGCCCAGTAACAAGCCAAAAGCTGTTTCTCAAAAAGAGAGTAGTTATCTGCAGAGGATGGCAGGGCTTTGCTCCCAAACCCCAAAGGTCTGCATTGTGATTCACCAATAGGGACCTGCCAAAGACTCCAAACAGCATCTCTATCTACTACAGACACTTGAAGCACCATTGGATCGGCTGGATCATATGGCCCAAGTGGCAGAGCAGCCTGCATGGCAGCCTGAACCTGTTGCAGAGCCTTCTGTTGTTCTCACAGAATTGTAGTCCAGTCAAGTTGACATGCAGCTCCAACTATTACAATGACTATCTATTCCTTCAATTTAATGTGAAGTAGCAGAATTTGCTGTGTACATAACACTAAACATATCCAGATATTCATTACCTACAGTGCATTAACTGCTTTCATTTAGATTCCTGAATGTTTCTGTAATCAATCAGAATTGCAGTGTTTAATTTCATAAATTAATTGTAGGCATCAGCTTCAAACTCAAGCAGAACTGGTTTTAGAGGAAAACAAGTTGTTGATAGAGCATTTGGAGATTCAGCAAAGGAAAGCCAAGGACACCCAGCAGAAGCATCTCCAGGAAGGTGAGAGCTCTTCCCACCAGTAACTGCAGTGCAGTGGTTTCACGATTGTGTCATTTTACACTTGCAGCTCTCTCCTGCTGTGCCCCTGCTCCTCTTGAAAATGGGGGAAATCATAGTTTTTAAAAATATATTCTTTACTGAAATGCAGCTGGTATATGTTAAAACATGTCCAGACATTACCTGTAATGCATTGATTGCTTTCTCTTAGGCTCACAGTGTCTCTAATTATTCCATATACTTTTTTGTAAATCAAATCAACAGCTTTAGACTCAGCAGAACTGGTTTTAGGGGAAAATAGTGCCTTAGAAATGGAAAAACCATGTAGAGTAAATATTAGAGACAATATAACATTTGTTGAATGAGTGAATACATAGGAAACATTGGCTCTCTAAACAGTTTCTCTGTGCTCGTTCCCTTCTTTCAGCTGTACGTGTTGTGGGTAGTATATCATGTCTTCTATACATGTCTCCACTGTGTGTGCCCGTCCGCCCGTAGGAGCCTCCCAGCATATGACAGAACTATGAAGTGGGGCACATTTTGAGTCATTTCTCAGCTCTGATTAAAACAAAAATTTTTTAGCACAAAAGAGTGGCATTTTTTTATTCTTTCTTTTTTTTTAATTGTGATTTGGGTGAAAGTTTACAGAGCAAATTCATTTTCCATTCAACAGTTTATACACATTTTCTCTCCTGACATTGATTACAATCCCCATAATGTAACAAGTCTCTTCCCACTTCCTCCCTACGGTTTACCTTTTCCTTGTTCCTTCTTTCCTTTTGCATTCCAGCTCTCTGAGCTTATCCCTTTGCAAATGCTGCCCTTTTAATCTCCTGTGGTTGATTGTTCTAAGGAATTTCCCTACCTGGTGTAATTGTTCATTTTGTAGGCCTGTCTATTGTTTGGCTGGAAGCCACGGGAGTGAGTTCAATTCTAGGCCCAAAAGGTTACTAAGGGCCATAGTCTTGAGGTTTCAGCAGTCTCTATCAGACCAGTAAGCCTGGTCTTTTTTTATTATTGAGTTTTGCTCCACATTTTTCTCCTACTCTATCCAAGATCTCCTGTTTTGATCCCTTTCTGAGTGGTTGACATTGGTAGCCAGTCACCATCTAGTTCTTCTGGTCTCAGGGTTATGTAGGCTGAGGTTCACATGGCCCGCTAGTCCCTTGGATTAATTGTTTCCATACATCTTTGATTCTCTTAATTCTTTGCTCTGGATAAGGAGAGGCCAGTTGTTAGATCTTAGATGGCTGCTTGCAAGCTTTTAAGACCCCAGAGCTACTCAGCAAGGTAGGATGTAGAACAATGTTTTTTTCCAGTGAAGAGCAATGTCAGGTAGGAGGCTGAAAGACAAGCTGTCTTGTGTGAGTTAATAACTCCTCTTTTCTCTTTTCCCATCTGCACCTGGTTATTTAATGATGTAGCTTTCCACTACATCAGGAGGAAGAAGTAATTACCAACCTTTGCTATCACTGAAGCTACTGCGCTAACATTTCACTTGTTTCTGATAAATCGGTCAGTTTAAAAATGAGAGCATCTCTCAGAGAGTCCGACAGGCAATTCTCAATAACTGTTGTGTGGCACAGAAGCATTTGCCTTTACCCTGGCATTGTTGAGGGAGGAATGTAGAGTTGTTGAGCCCCCTGTCTTTATTTTGAGGATTGGAGATGACAGGGAAATTAATTTCATATCAAGGAGCTGTATGTTCTCAGACATACCAGAACTGAACAGCTATGATCATTCTTCTAGTCACTTAGGCAGGGTGAACTTTTAGTCTATATCAGTTGCCTATATTAATTTCTCACTTTCCAGAAACAGATATTCATTTTGATCAACTGAATATTCTCATAGAGTAGAAAGAGTCAAAGTCTTATACTGTAGTACTTGTAGGTACTTGTTTCAACATATGCCTATGAAATATTATTACATGCTATCATGCCATATGGGAGCTCTGGTAGCATAATGCCTAAGGTACTTGACTGCTAACCAGGAGGCTGGCAGTTCAAACCCACCAGCCAATCCTTGGAAGGAAGGTTGGGCAATCTAGTTCCGTAGTGATAACTGCCTCGGAAACCCAAGGAGGGGTCACTGTAAGTCAGTTCCAACTTGAGTAGGGTCCGACTTGATGGCACATAACAACAACAACAGCATCATGTCTTATACCAAGAAAACCAAACTCACTGCCATCAAGTCAATTCTGACTCATAGTGACTAGCATTGGGTTTTCAAGGCTCTGTTTCTTTAAAGAAGCAGACTGACTCATCTTTCTTTTGTGGAGTGTCTGGTGGGTTCAAATCATTGGCCTTTTGATTACCAGCTAAATGCCTTAACCACTACACCACTAGAGTTCCTTACCATGTTATATAGGATGAAAATATTTATGATTTGCCTTAAATACAGGACATAAAACCTGATGAGGAAAAGGAAGAAATATGAGAAATTTGTTTCTTAGTTTGACTGTATTTGAGATCCTTGAAAATCTTGTAACTCTTAGTTTTAGGGACATCCATGTGCTTGCTCATCTGTGTCTGACTTAGAATTCATTCTTTGGAAGGTCAATTTCGAAGACTGGAATCAT
>NW_006922046.1:1722453-1726236 GCF_000298275.1 Orycteropus afer afer | reverse complement strand
AATGCATTGATTGCTTTCTCTTAGGCTCACAGTGTCTCTAATTATTCCATATACTTTTTTGTAAATCAAATCAACAGCTTTAGACTCAGCAGAACTGGTTTTAGGGGAAAATAGTGCCTTAGAAATGGAAAAACCATGTAGAGTAAATATTAGAGACAATATAACATTTGTTGAATGAGTGAATACATAGGAAACATTGGCTCTCTAAACAGTTTCTCTGTGCTCGTTCCCTTCTTTCAGCTGTACGTGTTGTGGGTAGTATATCATGTCTTCTATACATGTCTCCACTGTGTGTGCCCGTCCGCCCGTAGGAGCCTCCCAGCATATGACAGAACTATGAAGTGGGGCACATTTTGAGTCATTTCTCAGCTCTGATTAAAACAAAAATTTTTTAGCACAAAAGAGTGGCATTTTTTTATTCTTTCTTTTTTTTTAATTGTGATTTGGGTGAAAGTTTACAGAGCAAATTCATTTTCCATTCAACAGTTTATACACATTTTCTCTCCTGACATTGATTACAATCCCCATAATGTAACAAGTCTCTTCCCACTTCCTCCCTACGGTTTACCTTTTCCTTGTTCCTTCTTTCCTTTTGCATTCCAGCTCTCTGAGCTTATCCCTTTGCAAATGCTGCCCTTTTAATCTCCTGTGGTTGATTGTTCTAAGGAATTTCCCTACCTGGTGTAATTGTTCATTTTGTAGGCCTGTCTATTGTTTGGCTGGAAGCCACGGGAGTGAGTTCAATTCTAGGCCCAAAAGGTTACTAAGGGCCATAGTCTTGAGGTTTCAGCAGTCTCTATCAGACCAGTAAGCCTGGTCTTTTTTTATTATTGAGTTTTGCTCCACATTTTTCTCCTACTCTATCCAAGATCTCCTGTTTTGATCCCTTTCTGAGTGGTTGACATTGGTAGCCAGTCACCATCTAGTTCTTCTGGTCTCAGGGTTATGTAGGCTGAGGTTCACATGGCCCGCTAGTCCCTTGGATTAATTGTTTCCATACATCTTTGATTCTCTTAATTCTTTGCTCTGGATAAGGAGAGGCCAGTTGTTAGATCTTAGATGGCTGCTTGCAAGCTTTTAAGACCCCAGAGCTACTCAGCAAGGTAGGATGTAGAACAATGTTTTTTTCCAGTGAAGAGCAATGTCAGGTAGGAGGCTGAAAGACAAGCTGTCTTGTGTGAGTTAATAACTCCTCTTTTCTCTTTTCCCATCTGCACCTGGTTATTTAATGATGTAGCTTTCCACTACATCAGGAGGAAGAAGTAATTACCAACCTTTGCTATCACTGAAGCTACTGCGCTAACATTTCACTTGTTTCTGATAAATCGGTCAGTTTAAAAATGAGAGCATCTCTCAGAGAGTCCGACAGGCAATTCTCAATAACTGTTGTGTGGCACAGAAGCATTTGCCTTTACCCTGGCATTGTTGAGGGAGGAATGTAGAGTTGTTGAGCCCCCTGTCTTTATTTTGAGGATTGGAGATGACAGGGAAATTAATTTCATATCAAGGAGCTGTATGTTCTCAGACATACCAGAACTGAACAGCTATGATCATTCTTCTAGTCACTTAGGCAGGGTGAACTTTTAGTCTATATCAGTTGCCTATATTAATTTCTCACTTTCCAGAAACAGATATTCATTTTGATCAACTGAATATTCTCATAGAGTAGAAAGAGTCAAAGTCTTATACTGTAGTACTTGTAGGTACTTGTTTCAACATATGCCTATGAAATATTATTACATGCTATCATGCCATATGGGAGCTCTGGTAGCATAATGCCTAAGGTACTTGACTGCTAACCAGGAGGCTGGCAGTTCAAACCCACCAGCCAATCCTTGGAAGGAAGGTTGGGCAATCTAGTTCCGTAGTGATAACTGCCTCGGAAACCCAAGGAGGGGTCACTGTAAGTCAGTTCCAACTTGAGTAGGGTCCGACTTGATGGCACATAACAACAACAACAGCATCATGTCTTATACCAAGAAAACCAAACTCACTGCCATCAAGTCAATTCTGACTCATAGTGACTAGCATTGGGTTTTCAAGGCTCTGTTTCTTTAAAGAAGCAGACTGACTCATCTTTCTTTTGTGGAGTGTCTGGTGGGTTCAAATCATTGGCCTTTTGATTACCAGCTAAATGCCTTAACCACTACACCACTAGAGTTCCTTACCATGTTATATAGGATGAAAATATTTATGATTTGCCTTAAATACAGGACATAAAACCTGATGAGGAAAAGGAAGAAATATGAGAAATTTGTTTCTTAGTTTGACTGTATTTGAGATCCTTGAAAATCTTGTAACTCTTATGTTTTAGGGACATGCATGTGCTTGCTCATCTGTGTCTGACTTAGGATTCATTCTTTGGAAGGTCAATTTTGAAGACTGAAATCATGTATTTTTAAATATTATCCAAAAAAACAATCCAAACTCAACTGCCATTGAGTTGATTTGGACTCATAGCGACCCCTATTGAGTTTCCAAGGTGGTAAATCTTTAAGGAAGTAGACTGCCCCATCTTCCTTCCATGGAGCAGCTGGTGGGTTTGAACTACCAGCCAGATGCCTTAGGCACTGCGCCACCAGAGCTCCTTTTAAATATTATAGTAGGTATATTAAAGTGAATGCTTAGTGTTGTTGATTTTAAGTGCTGTAAAGTCGATTCTGACTCATAGTGACCCTATATACAACAACAAAACACTGCCTGGTCCTGAGCTAGCTTCACAGTCATTTCTATGTTCGAGCCTGTTGTTGTAGCCACTGTCTCAGTCCATCTTATTGAGGGTCTTCCTCTTTTTCGCTGACCTTCTACATTACCAAGCGTGATGTCCTTCTCCAGGGACTGGTCCCTCCTGATAACATACCCAGAGTACTTGAGATGAAATCTTGCCATCCTTGTTTCTAAGGTACATTCTGTCTATAGCTCTTTCAAGATAGATTTGTTCATTCTTCTGGCAGTCCATTGTATATTTAATATTCTTCAACAGCACCATAGTTGAAAGACATCAGTTCTTCTTTGGTCTTCCTTATTCTTTGTCCAGTTTTCACATGCGTGTGAGGTGATTGAAAATACCATGGCTTGAGTCAGATGCACTTTAGTCCTCAAAGTGACATCTTCACTTTTTAACACTTTAAAGAGGTCTTTTATAGCAGGTTTGCCCTGTGCAATATGTCCTTTGATTTCTTGACTGCTATTTCCATGGGTGTTGATTGTGAACCCAAGTAAAATGAAATCCTTGACAACTTCAGTCTTTTCTCTGCTTATCATGATGTTGCTTATTGGTCCAGTTATGAGTATTTTTATTTTCTATATGTTGAAGTATAATCCATACTGAAGGTTATAGTCTTTGATCCTCATCAGTAAGTGCTTCGAGTCCTCTTACAGTAAGCAAGGTTGTGTCATTTTTATATCACAGGTTGTTAATGTGTCTTCTTCTAATCCTGATACCGTAATCTTCTTCATATAGTCCAGCTTCTTGGATTATTTCCTCAGAATACAGATTGAGTAAGTGTGGTGAAAGGATACAACCCTGACACACACCTTTCCTAGTTTTAAACCATGCAGTATCTCCTGGTGTTCATATGACTGCCTCTTGGTCTGTGTACAGGTTACTCATGTGCACAAGTCAATGTTCTGGAATTCACATTCTTTGCAGTGTTATTTGTAATTTGTTATGATCCACACAACCAAATGCCTTTTCATAGTCTGTAAAACACAGATAAGCATCTTCCCTGGTATTCTTTGCTTTCAGCCAAGATCCATCTGACATCAACAATGATAACCCTT
>NW_006922046.1:1720731-1721453 GCF_000298275.1 Orycteropus afer afer | reverse complement strand
ATGGGGCAGTCTACTTCCATAGAGATCCTCGGAAACCCAAGGAGTGGTCACCATCAGTCAGAACCGACTCAGTGGCAGTGAGGGTTTTTTTTTTTGTTTGGTTTCAGGGTTATGCTGGCTTCATAGAATGAATTTTGGAGTATTCCTTCCTTTTTATGTTCTGATCTTTTGAGTGATACTGGTGTGAGCTCTTCTTTGAATGTTTGGTGAAATTCTGCAGTGAAACTGTGCTGGTCAGGGCTTTTTTTGGCTGGAAGTTTGTTTTTATTAGCTCTTCAATCTCTTCTTTTGTTATGGGTCTTTTCAGTTTTTCTACCTCAGATTGTGTTAGTTTAGGTAGGAAGTGTATTTCTAGAAATTTGTCCATTTCCTCTAAGTTTTCAAATTTGTTCCAAAAAATAAACCAAACAAACTGCTGTCGAGTCAGATCCAACTCATAGAGACCCCTCCTTGGGTTTCCGAGGCAGTATCACTATGGAATTAGATTGCCCAACCTTTCTTCTGGGGAGTGGCTGGTGGGTTTGTACCGTCAGCCTTCTGGTTAGCAGTCAAATGCCTTAGGCACTATGCCACCAAAGCCAGGCAAAACCATCACAAAAAAGAAAAGAAAATTATATACCACTCTCATGAATTTGTTAGAGCACAGTTTTCGTAGTATTGGAAATGTTGCGATCCTTTTTATTTCATTTGATTGTTGTAATGTCACCCATCTCATTTCTTGT
>NW_006922046.1:1715707-1719761 GCF_000298275.1 Orycteropus afer afer | reverse complement strand
GGGTACTTATAGATTTATTAGGATTATAACCTCTTGGTGGATTGGCCCTTTAATCATTATATAATGACCTCATTTATCTTTTATGGTAGATTTTGTCTTAAAGTCTATTTTATCAGAGATTAATATTGCCACTCGTGTTCTTTTTGGTTATTGTTTGCTTGATACTTTTTTTTTCCCCATATTTTGAGTTTATGTCTTTATGTCTAAGGTGTGTCTCTTATAGATAATACTGAGGACTTGTGTTCTTTTATTCATTCTGCTACTCTTTATCTCTTTACTAGTGCATTTAAGCCATTTATATTCAATGTAATTATTAGTGGGTATGAGTTTCTTGCCATCATTTTGTTGTGGTTTGTGGGGTTTTTTTTTTTAATTTTTAAAAAACTTTTTATTGTGATTTAGGTAAAAGTTTACAGCAAATTGGTGTGCTATTCATCAATTCATGCACATTTTGTTTCATGACATTCATTGCAATCCCCACCATGTAACAGCACTCTTCCCACTTCTTCCCTGTGTTTCCTCATTTCCATTCATCCTTCTTTCCTATCCTTTCCTGAGTACTGAGCTTTATCCCTGGGCAGATGCTGCCCTTTTAATCTCCCATGGTTGATTTTCTGTGGGGTGCATACCTCCCTGGTGTAATTATTCACCTTATAGGCCTGTTTGTTGTCTGGCTGAAAGTTGAGCTACAGGAGTGAGTTCAGTTCCAGGCTTGAAAAGTGACTAAGGACCATAGTCTCAGGGGTTTCACCAATCTCTGTCCCACCAGTGAGACTCATCTTTTTTTATGATTTTGAGTTTTGTTCCACAGTTTTCTCCCACTTGATCCAGGACTTTCTATTATGATCCTTTTTAGAGTAGTCAGCATTAGTAGCTAGGCACCATCTAGTTCTTCTGGACTCAGGGTTGTGGAGGCTGAGGTTCTCATGACCCATTAGTCTTTTGGATTAATTGCTTCCATGCATCTTTAAGGAGCTCTCATGGTGTAGTGGTTAAGGCTGTTGTTGTTGTTGTTAAGTGCCATCAAGTCGTTTCCGACTCGTAGTGACCCCATGCACAGCAGAACGAAACACTGCCCGATCCCGCGCCAGCCCCACGATCCCCGCTATACTTGAGCCCATCATCGCAGCCACCGTGTCAATCCATCTCGTTGAAGGCCTCCCCCTCTTTGTCGACCTCCTTGCATTTGTGGTTTCTGTCAAGTAATCAGAGCTTAGTCTTATTGATTCCCCTTTGTAGGTGATGTTTTGTTTTTCCAGAGATGCTCTCAGTATTCTTTGTCTTTGGTTTTGGTGTGTTTGAATATGTTTTGGTGACTTTTTTGGGGGGTCTATGCTGTATGGAGTTAATTGAACTTCTTAGATGGATATCTTCTTGTCTTTCATGATATTAGGGAAGTTTTCTGCTAGCAATCTTCGACTATTCTATTTCTTTTTCTTTTGCCTCCTGGAGTTCTGATCACATGTACATTTTTCTTCTTATATTGTACTATATCATTCTTAGGCTTTCTTCATTTTTCGTCATTATTTTTTCTGATTTTTCCCTCAAACACATTGGTATCAAGGGATTTGTCCTTTAACTTGGTGATCCAGTCTTCCTCTGCTTTCAGTCTGTTCCCGTGTCCTTCTACTGAGTTGTCTGTTTCTGAAATATTATTGTTAATCTTTTGGATTGATAGTTGTTGTTTTTATATGGTTTCTAATTGTCTATTTATTATTATTATTTTCCTGAATTGTTCTATTGCTGTATCTGTGTTTTTCTTAGTTTTGTCTGTGTTTTCCTTGATCCATTTCTTGATCTGTTGAAGTCTTTTGAATTTGTTATCAAATAGTTCTGTTACTATTTGTTCTTCTAGAAAGTTTTCTGGTTCTTTATTTTGGTCACTTGCTAGAGCCATCTCGTCCTGCTTCTTTAAGTGCTTTGATAGTATCTGTTATCTCTGAGGAATTAAGATGTTATTATATTTATTTATTCATTATATGTTTTTTGTTTGCTGCATTCTGATTTTTAATTTTGTTTCAGTATATCCACATGCATGCTACTCTAGTCTCTAGTGTGGTCGCACTAGAGCTCTCCCCACCTATTTTCAGGTGAATGGAGCAGCAGCTGTGTCAGTGGGTCTCTGTTTGTTGGTTTTATGGAACAGCTAATGACGTGTCTGGCATTGCAGCTGAGGTATGTGACTGTCCAGCTAGTCACCTGGGAATGGGTGGGTTCAGGGAGCATTCTCACTGGTTGCTGAATTGGGTGTTCTGTATATGTACTGCTGGTTTCTGAGTGGTTGGAGCTAGGGGTCCCAGGTTGTTAGTTACCAGGTGGGTGGTCAGAAACTCTCACCAATGGTCCCAGGCAAACAGGGCTGCACGGGGGTGGTTGGAATAGCATAAACTTCCAATGCAAGGTGGGAGGGTAGCATGCAGAGGGCAAGGTGGAGGGATGCCACCGATCCATAAGTTCCCAATAGGAGGGCATGTTCTTGTCCACTAGAGTGTAAAGCAGAGAAGGTGTGCCACGAGTCCTTAAGTCCCTGGTGCAGGTGGCTAGTGGGAATAGGAGGCGCTGCTAATCTGTGGGTTCCCAGCACTGGTAGCAGAGTGTAGGAGTGGGTACCTCCAGTTCACGGGCTTCCAGTAGTGGTGGCTGGGTTTAAGATGGAGTGTTGCCAATGGCCAGATGGAGAAGGGGCTGCATTCAATCCACAAGCCCCGCCTCAGGTGGCTGAGCTTAGGAACTAATGCCACTTGTCTGCAGGCCTCCATAATGGGTGTGTAGGGTATGTGGGCTAACGACGGGGTGCCATCAGACCATTAGTTGCCACCATGAGTGTGTGGGCAGAAGAGAGGATGCTGCCTGTTCATGGGCCCCCAGTGCAGGTGGCTGGACAAAAAAGCAGGTGCAGCTGGATTGTGGAACCCTGGCACAGTTGGGCAGGCAAAAGAGGGGACAACGTCATTCCACAGGCCTCCAGTGCAAGTGGCTGTGCAGAGAGGATGGCTCCACCAGTCTGCAGGTCTTTAGGGTTGGGAAGTGGTGGATGCTACTGGACTGCAATTGCATGCATTGTGGGGTGGATGGTGGTGTACCACAGGACTGCAGGCCTCCAGCTCAGGGGGGATTAGGGGACACAGTGAGGTGAGTGCCCTTAATTTTCACAGGGCAGGGGGCTCTCAGTGCCTGGCTCTGGATGTGGGTGCAGAGTCCTGCTTGTCTGCACCAGGTCATGGGGCTTCAGCTGGGAACACTACTTGCTATGTCTCAGTATGGCTGCTCTGTGCAGATTTGTCTTGCAAGGCGCCAGCAATCAGTGGTTCTCCATGTCTGCTATTTTTATACAGTCTCTCCTTCAACTTGACATTTAGTCCAATCCTTCATCCTTGCCTTAATGCTCCAGGTTCCAGAGTTGTCATCTATATCCAATTCACTTTTTTTGGGGGGGGGTCTTTGTTATAAGAAGGACGTTACGATGCATCTGACTATGCTGCCGTCTTGGATCCCTCCTCCCCAAAAGATTTTTAAAAGATCATATTTATAAACTGGCTGTCATTAATATTACCTAGTAATCAAAGATGATGTTTTATCCATCTTTTGCATTAAGTCTTTATCCATTCTTTGGTTTTTCAGTTTCCAAACTGACTAAACAGCTTATGTTTCTGGAGACAAAAACACAGAGCCAGGAAAAGGAGCTCACTGAAAACAAGGAGCAATTGAAAGTTTTACACAACAAATGCGAAGAATTAAAATCACAATTGGATGGAAAAATTGCAATGAAAGTTCATGCTTCAATTGTGAATGAATTTAAAAGGTAAGGTTTTAATGTCTTTTCAAGTATTTATGAATCACCATGCATGTTATAGGCAGAGCAGAGAGAGGTTGCTTGGTCTTTCTCTGAGTCCTTTTAGCTACACTAACACAGATGTCTGAGAGTGAGAATGGTAAATACTTTATCCAAGTGAAATAAGGCTGTCCTTGAGGGTTCTAGTCTGCATTTCATGTGTGTGTGTGTATGATTATTTTCTGCTGTTCCAGCTTTATCAGTTACTGAATCAAAGATAAA
>NW_006922046.1:1670411-1700417 GCF_000298275.1 Orycteropus afer afer | reverse complement strand
ATCTTCTGGCACAGTATCAGACAGAGTTTCAGGGCTCTTCATAAGGTTTTCACTGGCCAATTTTTTTGCAGTAGATGGCCCCATCTTTTTTCCCAGTCTTTCTTAGTCTGGAAGCTCCACTGAAACCTGTCCACTATGGATTTCCTTGCAGGTATTTGAAATACCAGTGTCATAACCTCCAAGCCTCATAGCCACATGCACACAAGCACAGTATGACAAACTGACAGACGAGTGGTAGTTTACAGGAATAACAGTATTCTTTTGGTATATTTTATCTTTATGTAAATGAATTCATACTTTATATATATTGCACATCTTGATTTTTTTTTCACTCTTTTTCAAAACATCTTTCCATGTTGTGATAGATACTTGTTTTGTTCTTTTTAACTGCTGCATGGTGGTAGCCTGTCATTTGAAATATTATATTTTACTCAATCTTTTGATGGAAGTTTAAACTTTAAACTTAACGAGATAACTTGTTTGAAGTTTAAAGTTTTAAAGTTTATTCCTATCATCAGTGTTGGAGGCTTTCTTATATGTGTCATCTTTTGCAAATCTGCAGAAGTTTCCCTAGAATACTCTAGAAATTTCCCTCAAAGTGGCATTATTGAGCAACAGAGTAAATGCATTTTATTGATTTTGATACTGCTCTCTGAGATGGCTGTGCCCTCTTACCAACACTTTCCCAATATCCTATAGTGTTTGTTTGCTTTTCATTGTGAACTTTTCTATACTGGTTGATTTGGTACCAGGCCTGTTTATTATTTTTGCAAAAATAATTTTATATAAAATTCTAAAATGTAAACAAAACACAAGGAAGAGAAAAGACAAAGATGAATTTAATTCAAGCTTCCATTCTGTGATTTTTGTCTACAGGTGTCCTCTGTTCTAACTAACTAGAACTGATAAGGCTTACAGCGAACTAGAAAGCAATGGAAAGTACCTAGAAAATTACTGACAGTATTCAGAGAGCCATTGTAGTTTGAGCTCATTGGGATGAGAGAAGTGAGGTGGACCTTAAACCCATGCAACCTGAGACTTGTTGGCAGCCAGCCAGCAAGCCATAGAGTAAACCTCACATTGTACCCAGAGAGACCACATCTCTTAGAATGTTGGGCAATCTCTGTGTCTGTGGTCCTGCCTACTCAGTCCTAGTTATTGACTGAGAGAACCACTGAAGAGATAACTTGTTTTCCTAGAATTATATATTGAAATTATTTACCCCCTCTTGTTTTGGGGAGTGGAGTGGGATGAGTTCTTTTATCAGAAAAACATATATTAATATGAAACAAAATTTGTTTTATTTAGCATTAGGATTTTTTTTGACAGTTATAGAAAATGAGCTGTCTTAAATTCTTTCTGGAAGTACTTACGGTTGCTGTGAGTTGGAGCTAACTCAATGGCACCTCACAACAGCAACAAAATCTATATGCACAAACACAAGCAAATATTGTAGGCAAAAGAAGGGTTTAATGGGCAGATCCTATCAAAGAAGATGCAACACACTCTTTCCTACCATCCAGGAGCTCGATCTCAGGTGGGGAGAGATTTCCACACAGGCCTTGGTCCATGCAAGGCCAAGGACTAGGATATTTTATCATTTCTCTGGCAGTGATGCCTTATGTAAGCCTCTGTGAACTGGATATGTGCCTTGTGATGTTTTTTTCCTTCAGCCAGTTACAGAAGGAAGAGGAGAAAGGAAGTGCTGAGATAGAAGAGTTGATGGAAAAGCTGACAGTCCTGCAAGTAGAGAAAAAGAGCCTGCTGTTAGAGAAGAAAAATTTGACAGTTAGAAACAAAGCACTGGAAGCTGAACTTGAAGTTGCACAGAAAATAAATAGGTTCATTATTTTTTTCCTTAAGCTTATTTTTGAAATATACTTTGTAAAAAAGACAACTGGAGAATATCCTATTCCATTTCCTTTATCTTTTATTTTTCTAATAGTGCTCTAAAATGGAAATGGGTGATTGAGATTATTAAATAGCAAAATAAAACTATAGTGAAAGTTTTTCTGTTGACCAATATTTTTCACGTCTATAGTGTAAAGATTATTGATAGTCATGATGATGACCCTAAGACTCCAAAAGTTCTAAAAGTACTTTCCTAAACATTTCCCAGAAATCTGCTTTGGGATTACAGGATCTGTTTTTCAGGAGTAACTTTTGGAACATGACCCAGAAAATTAATAGACTATAATTACCCTATTAATTGGTTAAGCATGTGTGAATCATGTTGGCTTGATTTGGAGTCAATAATTATGCCTGGTTTAAAATTAAATTCAGTTATCCCTCCTCACTTTCACTTAATAGAAGATTTAGGTTGCTGAAGAATAACATTTAAATGGTAGCATACTTGATATTTTCATAATATAGATATTCATTATGCCCTAGCCTTTGAGGCTAATGAGTTTTTATTCCACCATTTGGGGGAATTCTTTAGGAGATCGCAGAAGAAAATTGATGTCCTTAAAAAGCAACTGGAAAAAGCCATGAAAAAGGAGATGTCTGCTCACCAATACTTGGCAAATCTTGTTGGACTTGCAGAGAATATAACACAGGAACGTGACAATCTCAGGTGTTTGGTAAGTTTTCTCAAAGTTTCTTTAAGTAAACTGTGTGTTAAACATTATCATCTTAAGAATATTTTTTAAAAAATTAATCCACAAAAGCTTCATCCTTTTAAATTTCAATTACAAATGTGCAAATGATCTAAAATTTTCTTTTAATCATGGGGAAAAAACACTTATGATTGGTGAATAACTCAAACTTTTAAAATAATGCAAATGGTATTTTAATCGATAAAATGATGAAATTTGGTTTATTTAATTAAGTAGAAACAGTAGTCATCAAGGTGTGTATCATACTTACAAATATCTTTATATTTTTTCTGGGAAGCTAGTATTTTCCCTATTTGAAATCAAACATAAGTATTATAAAGAGATTAAATAGGTTCATCCTAAAGAAATACTTTAATGGAAGGATGGACACAGGGAAGAGGTAACTAGGGGGAAGAAATGGGAGGGGAGCTGTTGCATTGTGGCAAATTGTAGTCAATGTCATGAGATAAAGTGTGTGTGAACTGCTGTATGGAAAGTGAATTTGCTCTGTAAACTTTGACCCAAATCTCAATTTAAAAATAAATAAATTAATTAAAGGGCACAAAGATGTAGCTGTAGTAATATTCATTCTAGCATTATTTATAATAGCACCAATCCCAAAGTAGGGAATTTATTGAATACTTATTGGTAGACCTAGGTGATAACATACTGCGCAGCCATCAAGACTGATGCTGTTGACCTCATTCTAGACATGTATACATATACATACACAGCATATTGTGGGGTGAAAGAAGACAGATGATCAAAACAGTGCATAGGTACATGGATACACATTTATATGCATTGAAAAAGATCTGATAGGATTTACTCCAAAATATTAGCATGGAGTTCTTTAAGTGGTAGATTAGAGCTAATTTTTAAATAATCTTTTTATTTATTTTTTCTACATTGAAAACATATTGCTTATGTATATTTAAACATGCTTATTTAAACAAGGTTGCAAATTTCTGATAATAATAGATTAGAAATAATAGTTTAATGGATATCATTACAGAAGAAACCAGTAGGCTTTCTAAGAGAGTCTATCTAAGAAGCTAACAAACTTGGAAGTAACTTGGCCCTTCTTTGGGGTGAACAAGGTGCATGGACTCTGTCAGGATAGTCACAGGCTTTTTCCTATTAATTAAAAAGATAACTAAATTCTTTCATAGAAAAGTGGACAGAGGATTTTACTCTTGATTATATGAGAGGAAATAAAAATAGTACATAGTTCTTGGGGGAAAATGTTCATCTTTATCTATAATTAAAGAAATGTAAACTAAACCAGCCAGCCTTGTACTTACATTGTGTTACAGACATTTTTTAGAAATTATAATAATTGCCGATAGGAATGTGGTAAGCCTAGTCACATACTACTGGTGGTTTCTAAGTCTTTCCTTGAGTCTTCTAGAAAGCAATTTGACACAGCAAGTTAGGGGCCTTAAAAGCATTCAGACCTTCTAACCTAACAGCACTCTTCCTGAAAACTTACTGTTCCTGATGAAAATGTTAAAGTCTTTCAGGTCACTGACATTTTCTGTAGCAGTGCTGAGTGTTCATTTCCTCCTCTGTTGCGTCTCATAGGCTTATCCACAGGGACACTGAGAAGATAAAGCAAAAGCTTTTTGAAAAATGTAAAGTACTAAACAAACCCATTTATCAGGCAAACGTTCTTGGGGACCCACCCAACCATGTATTAGTGCCACTGTAAATACAAAGCTATTTTGTGCCAGGAACACAGGTTTCCCCAACCTTGGATGAAGGACCTGAGCCTCCTGTGTGAGCTGGAGAGCATCACAGGCTTCAGTGATGAAGTGCAGACCCTCCTTGGACTTGTATTCATGGGTCCACAGTGGAAATAAAAATGGAGGCACACATACTGTGTAACCAAATATTTAAAAGTTAAAAATCAAACCATCAGAGTGTTAATAAAATGTGGTTTATTCTTCTGCCTTGACCTGCATAATGGCCCAAAGTCAAACTCCAGTTCCAAATTCTCAGACCTCTCAGAATCACAGTTGAAATGTATGGCATGAGGGGAGCTACCTTTACCTCACTTCTGTCATCCCCAACCACTGTCCATATTCGTGGATAAGAATCAACATAATTCCAATCCCCAAAATGTGAAGATTAATCAAATCCCTGCTTTCCTACTTCTCAGTAATTTCTGACACCAGCTGCCCACACAGCTTGCTCACATGTTCTTTCTCTCTTTGCCCTTGCTGTCTGGAACTGGTTCAGAGCTCACAAGCTAAAAAGACACTGTCCTTCATACTGCCAAATAGGGAGATGACAGCCACAAACTCAGGAGTCCACGTGATGCCCTTACTTTTACCTGCTGGCCACAAATTTGGGGTTCTCCCACTCCCCTTCAGGATGCCAGCCTCAAGCTCAGCCACCCCTGAGCTCCATCACTGTCACCTGCTGGGTCCCACTACACCTTTGCTGGAACAACTCACAGAACTCACAGAAATTACTGATGACAAATTTATTATAGAAAAAGTATACAAATCAGGATCATCGTAAGGAAGAGACACATGTGCCAGGTCTGGGAGAGTTCCCAACATGGAGCTTTCATATCCCAAAGAGGGCACATCACTGTCCGTTTGCCAAGAGCCTCTGTGTTCAGAGCCTTTATTGGAATTTATCATCACTCTGGTAGCATAGTGGCTAAGGCACTTGACTGCTAACCAGAAGGCTGGCGGTTCAAACCCACCAGCCACTCCTCGGAAGGAAGGTTGGGCAATCCTACTTCCATAGTGATACTGCCTCGGAAACCCAAGGAGGGGTCGCTATGAGTCAGGGCTGACTCGACGGCACATAACAACAACAACACAACAACCTCATGATTGAGGCCTCATTGCATATGCGTGGTAAATAGGTTAAGCCACGCCTGCTGATGGTAATTGCTACCAGGTGACCTACTAGGTGATCTTTATGTAGTGAAAGATGGTGAACTAGTATTTGGGGAATTTTTAAAGTTATTTGTGGTCATAGGTTTGAACCCACCAGCCACTTAGTGGGAGAAAAGACCTGGTGATCTACTGCAGATCATTACCACAGATATTTAGGTGTTGTCTGCATGTTTTAGGTACTAACCCAAAATAGAAGAAGAAGAAGAAAAAAAAAAAAAACACTGCCATTGAGTCAATTCTAATTCATAGCGATTCTATAGGACAGTGTAGAACTGTCTCAAAGGGTTTCCAAGGCTATAAACCTTTGCAGAAGCAAACTACCTCATCTATCACCTCAGAGCTGTTCATGGTTTGAACCACCAACCTTTTGGTTAGCAACCAAATGCCTTATTTAGACAATAGGGTACCTCGGTTACTTAGGAAATTGCAAGGGTTATTACTCAGGTATCAAGGAAAAAGGCCAAATTGGTTTTAATTTGTTTGCTTGTTTGTTTGTTTTTAAAGTGTTTTATTACCACACACCATTCAGAGAGCTGCCAGGACATCTGGGCAGGGCACTGTGGACCTGGACCAGGCTAGACATGTCCCCTTGGCTTTGTAAGCTGTTTACCCGAGGGATCACCACAGCTGGGGTAGCCTCTGTCCAGGGTGGTATTGGCTGCTTCTGATAGGATTCAACCATGGGAAATTTTCACTGATTACTCATGGCTACAAATAACTTTGTTGTTGTTCATTGCTATCGAATTGATTCCAACTCATAGTGATCCTTTAGGACAGAGTAAAACTGCCCCATACAGTTTCCAAAGCTATAATCTTTGTGGGAGCAGATCACCAAGTTTTTTCTCCTGCTGAGCAGCTGATGGCATTTGAACCTATGGCCACAAATAACTTTAAAAATTCCCCAAATACTAGTTCACCATCTTTTACTTAATCCCATTTCTGTAGAAGATACCATAGCCTTAGACATTGACATCTTTTTTTTTTTTCCTAAATTGTATTTATTTTTTTGTTGTTGCTGTGAATATACACAGCAAAACACACCAATTCAACAGTTTCTACATACACAATTTAGTGACACTGATTACATTCTCTGAGTTGTGCAAACATTCTCATCCTTCTTTTCTGAGTTGTTCCTCCCTCATTAATGTATACTCACTGCCCCCTAAGGTTCCTGTCTAATCTTTTGAGTTGCTGTTGTCAATTTGATCCTGTATAGATATTTCCTAAAAGAGCATAGTGCTCAAGTCAGACATCTTTTACTATTTAAGCTAAACTGTTTTTTGGTTTTAAGATGACTTCAGGGGATATTTTTGGTTTAAGGTTTAAAGATTATCTCAGCGCAACTAGTTTCAGGGGTTCATCCACTGTGCATGGCTCCAGAAAGTCTAGAATCTGAGAATTTGAAATTCCATTCCACATTTTTCATTTTTTGATCAAGATTCTTCTGTGGAATCTTTGATCAAAATGTTCAGTAATGGTAGGTACCTGGGCACCATCCAGTTTGTCTGGTCTCATGGCAAAGGAGGCAGTTGTTCATGGAGGCAATTAGCCACATATTCCATATCCTCATATTTCTGACTCCCGTCTTCCTGTTCCTCTAGGTGAATAGAGACCAATTGTGCCTTTGATGGCTGCTTACAAATTTTTAAGACTCCAGGCACTATACAGTGAGCTAAGAAGTAGAACTAAAGCACTAAACATTAGGTCAGTTAACTGGAATGTCCCATGAAACCATGATCCTAAACCTCCAAACCAGTCACCAAACCCCATGAGGTGTTTGGTTGTACATAAACAGCTTCAACAGCTACTCTGTTTGTCATTGTTATAAATATATCTATCACACAACTTTTGCCAGTTCAACTCTTTTATAGGTATATAGGAAGGAAGATGGGGCAATCTATTTCCGTAGTGATACCGCCTTGGAAACCCAAGGAGGGGTCACTATGAGTCAGGGCCAACTCGACAGCACGTAACAACAACAACAACAGCTTATTAAGAGCAATGTCGATAATTGGCTGTGCAACCCATCACTGTTAACTCCCCTTTTCACCCTCCCTCCCGTACTTGGTAACCACTGTTAAACTTTGGTCTCTATACATTTGCCTTTTCTTGTCTTTTTATGTAAGTGAGGTCATAAAATATTTATCATTTTGTGATGGGCTTATTTTGGTCATCATAATGTTTTCAAGCTCCATCCATGTATCAAGCACATATCAAGACTCATTTCTCCTACTGGCTACATGGTAGTATTCCATTGTATGTATGTACCATGCTTTGTTTATCATTCATCTATAGATGGGCATTTAGCTTGTTTCACCTCTTCACTATTATGAATAGTGCTGTAGTGGACACTAGTATACAAGTTTCTGAGTCTCTGCTTTCAAACTTTTGGGTAGATAATTAAGCGTGGAATTGCTGGGTCATAATTTTAGTTTTTTGAGAAACTGTCACAGTGTTTTTTGCAATTGCTATACCATTATGCGGGAGCTCTGGTAGCATAGTGGCTAAGGCACTTGACTGCTAACCAGAAGGCTGGCGGTTCAAACCCACCAGCCACTCCTCGGAAGGAAGGTTGGGCAATCTTACTTCCGTAGTGATACTGCCTCGGAAACCCAAGGAGGGGTCGCTATGAGTCGGGGCCGACTCGACGGCACATAACAACAACATACCATTATGCATTCTCACCAGCAATGGATAAAGGTTCTGATTTCCCCACATCCTCACCAACATTTGTTATTTTCTATTTTTAAAAAATTTTAGTCATCCTGAGAGGAAGTGAAATGATATCTCATTGTGGTTTTGATTCACATCTTTCTGACAGCTTAATAACAGTGAGCATCTTTTCATGTGTTTGGTGGCCATTTCAGTGACCTCTTTGGTGAAATATCTATTCAAGTCCTTTGTCCATTTTATGATTGAGTTATTTGTCATTTTGTTCTTAAGTTGCTGAAATTTTATATGTGGATTGGTATTAGATTCTTGTTGGATATGTGTTTCCAAATATATTCTCCCAGTTAGTAGTTTATCTTTTCATTTTTTTGGTAAAGTCTTTTGATGAACAAAAATTTTTAATATTTATGAGGTCCCAGTTATTTATTTTGTCTTTGGATGTTTGAGCTTTTGTAATTTTATTTAATAATGCATTGTTGAAAGCTAGGCCTGCCAGCATTGCCCATGCTTGTTCTAAGAATTTTGTGGTTTCAGTTTGAACATTCAGGTCCTTAACCATTTTGAATTTATTTTAGTGTATAGTGTGAGGCAAGGATCCTGTTTCATTTTTCTGCATGTGGGAATCCAGTTTTCCCAGTACCGCTTATTGAAGAGACTCTTCTTTCCCCAACAAATGTACTTAGTACCCTTGTCAAGAATCAGTTGGCCATAGATGTGTGGGTTTACTTCTGGACCCTCAATTCTATTCCATTGGTCTATGTGTCTTTTGTTATAGTATTACCAAGCTGTTTTGATTACTGTGGTTATATAATATGTTTTAATGTCAGGAAGTGTGAATCTGACTTTATCCTTCTCTTTCAGCATTATTTTAGCTATTCAGGGCCTTTGCCTTTCCATATAAAGTCAAGGATTGTTTTTTCTGTTTCTATAAAGAAGGCTGTTGGAATTTTGATCTGGATTGTGTTGAATCTATAGATCACTTTGGGTAGTATTGACATCTTAACAATACTGAGTCTTCCATTTCATGAACATTGTACACATTTCCATTTTTAAAATCTTCTTTCATCTCTTTCAGCTGTGTTTTATAGTTTTCATTATATAAGTCCTTCACATCCCTGGTTAGATTTATTCCTGGTAGTTTATTCACTTAGATACTGTTGTAAATAGAATAGTTTCCCTACTTTCCCTTTGAGATTTCTCATTGCTGGTGATAGAAACTCAACTGATTTTAGTTTGTTGACCTTGAATCTTGCAACTTTGCTGAATTCCTCTATTATCTCTAGAAATTTTCTTGAGGACCATATCATCAGTGAATAGAGATAATTTTACTTCTTCTTTTACAATCTGGATACCTTTTGGTTCTTTTTCTTGTCTTATTGCTCTGGGGAGGACTTCTAATACAATATTGAATAGAAGTAGTGGGAGCGGGCACCCTTGTCTAATTCCTGATTTCAAAGGGAAAAGTCTATCTTTCTCCATTAAGTATAATGTTGGCCATTGCTTTTTTGTATATGCCCTGAATCATGTTGAAGAATTTCCCTTCTATTCCAATCTTCTTTAGGATTTGTATCAAAAAGATGTTGGATTTTGATAATGCTTTTTCTGCTTCCATAGAGATGATCACAGTTATTTTCCTTTGTTATTGATGTGGGGCGTACATTGATTGATTGTGTGATGTTGAACCATCCCTACATTCCTGGAATAAATCCCAGTTGGCCGTGGTTTATGTCTCTTTAAATATGTAGTTGGATTCTGTTTTGTTGAGGATTTTTGCATCTATATTCATGAGAGATATTGGCCTGTGGTTTCTTTTCTTGCGGTATCTTTTTCTGGTTTGTGTATCAGGATTATGTTTGCTTCATAGAGTGAATTGAGTAGGATTCTTTCCTTCTCTGTCTCTTGGACATGTTTAAACAGTATTGGTGTCAATTCTTCTGTTTGGTAGAATTCCCAGTGCAGCCATCTGGTCCAGGACTTTCTTTTTGTTGGAATGTTTTTGATCACTGATCTTTTTTACTTGTTATATGTCTGTTGTGCTTCCTCTTTCCTCTTGAGTCAGTTTAGGTAGGTTGTGTGCCTCTAAGAATTTTTTCCATTTGATCTAGGTTATGTAGTTTGTTGCTGTATAGTTAATCATAATACTCTGTTATACTTGTCTTTATTTCTATCAGGTCAGTTGTCATGGCACCTCTTTATTCTTTTATTTTGGTTATTTGTATCTTTGTCAGTCTAACTAAAGGTTTTTCAATTTTATTAATGATTTCAAAGAACCAACTTCTGGTTTTATAGGTTCTCTCTATGATTATTATTATTTGATTTCTGCTCTGATCTTTGTTATTTAGTCTCTGGTGGCATAGTGCCTAAGGCATCTGACTGCTAACCAGAAGGCTGGTGGTTCAAACCCACCAGCCACTCCTTGGAAGGAAGATTGGGTATTCTACTTTCATAGAGATACCGCCTTGGAAACCCAAGGGATATGATTTATTATTATTATATGTCGTATCCTTCATTGGTCACTATGAATCAAATTGACTCGTCAGCAGTGAGTAGCCAGAACTTAGCTTGCTCTTCTCTCTCTAGTTGCTAAAGATACTGACATCTTAATTTCTAATCCTGTATCTAGTATGCAGTTTCCTTATGATTTGTGGCAAATCATTTAACTCTCTTTCATGTTTCTTGCTTGGACTATTAAAACTGTCACCTAACATAGTAGGAATGCTCATCTTTTTTTTTTTTTTTTTTTTCCTATAACTTTAGCATTTGGAATAGATAATTTACAATGTCTAATAGTTTATTTTCCATCTGGATATTACTCAGCTTCAAATGACATCCCTCTTGGACATACTGCCTATTACATTTGGTATAGAAAATGGCATTATGCATTAATATATTTCATATTTAGTTATCTTTAACTTTGTAATCATGCAAATTATCAAGTTAAAAAGTTTGTTTGCATCTTGACCCTTATTTCTTAGATGTGATTGAAGGAATTATTTATCCTATAAAAATAGGGATGTTGTTTTGGTTACCTAGTGGAGCTCTAACAAGAATATACCACAAATGGGATGGCTTTAACGAACATGAGTTTATTCTTAAAATTTAGAGGCTTTAAGTCTGAGTTCAAAGTGCCAAGATATAGAGGGTGGGTAAAAGCCCCTCAACCTTGGGCTTCAGCTCTGCCTCCTCCTGCTCCTGGCCCACTGAAGCTGAAGGCTTTTCTTTACTCAGCTACTGCCTGCTGAGGCTGACAAACCCAAGGTCAACAAGTAACAAGCCACAGTCCCGATATTACCAAACCACACAGCAGGCCATTCATTCAAGTCCGTTGAAAGTCCCAAGGTTGGCAGAGCATGGCAGGCTACTGAACAATGACTTGGCCACTTGCAGGGTTCAAGCATTCCATAAGCTAGAGACCATTACCAAAGCTGCTGCTTGTATATGGGAAGCAGACCACATCCCTAAAGCAGCTACTTAGCTGCTTGCGATATTGATCCCACCGTGGAGTTGATTGCCAGTCTCATCATGGAGAATAACTAGATTCAGCTGCCCAGCCATTCAACCAGGCCTCACCAGGTTGACACACAACATTAACTACCACAGAAGTGTTCTGGAAACCCTAATAGTCTTTCACTTTCCCCTTGACAATGGGACTATGTCTTCCATTTGTGCTCAGGTGAGGCATCCATTGTGCTGTTCCCTACTCTTGCCCCTCCTCAGGTGTGGTTGTGACTGTGTCCTTACACAAGGAATCAAGGTGGGAGGGGATGGGTGGGCCAAGACAAGTGACAGGGTAGAGATAATTTGTGAGTAATAGTAATCTTTGAAGAAGAATTTTTATTATTTTAATTTTTCTGTAAAACAGAGTGCATTATTTTTCTTTTTGCCTTTCTACTTAGGCTAAGTGTTTAGAAAATGAGAAGCATACAGTTCTCAACAAACTAATAGAAGACAGTATTCGCTTGGGGAAATTAGAGGAAAAAGTCAAGGTAAGTAGTCATTATTTAGCATCAGAGATTGCATTTTCAAATGGGAAAGAAGATGTACTGGGTGCAAGAGTTCTGTTTTAAAGACACATTTTGCATGAAGAGGTCACTAATCATCTATAAAACAAAGCAGTATAAAGTTTCATTGGCAGAAATAGCAACTCTCAACTCATTTAATAAACTGCAAGTAATTACCACAACAAATATCAGTGCTGTTGTAAATAATAATAATAATATCTATATGGAAATATCTCCAGGCTATATTGTCAAGCCCAGTATTTATTTGTTCAGCTGGAGAACAGCATTGACCTGCTCTTCTCTTGGCTTAATCATGACTTCACTTTCCAATTTCTCTGCCTAAAGAAAACAGTTCTCATTGTAGTTGCTCTCCTCCTTGGCCTATCATCCTACATGACCTCCATTCTTCTTGTAGACAGCAGACTTCCAGAATGCATCCACAGCCCCACTAGTCAAAGTAGTTTTTATTGGGTAGAGACAGAGAGAGAAGCAGCAGGCTTAGAGGCCTGGGTGTAGTTCAGGGAACCTCTGGATTTTGGAAGGGAAGGTACTTTGAGGGCATGGATGGATGACATCCAATAATGGAGATAAGATCCAGGACTTCTGGGCTCAAGTTCATGTGTGTGTCGAACAATAATTAAAGGGGCTTGATAGTGGAGAAATAGATTGATGGTATTTAATATGTTGTAATGTTAAACTAAGAAAAGAAAAGCTAAACAATGGTTGGCTATATGTAAATATTCATGGTATTGAGTGAACAGTATATGTATATAAGTAAATGTATTGTTGTGAGTTGGTTTATTTTAGGGACTATAGAGTATAGTTCTAAATTACTTATTTTAAAAAAATTGAACAAAATTTATCTTAGTATTTCTCATACCCAAATATATGTCCGTAATGTAAAGAATAGTTCCTCTTCCTGTATTTCATGAATATTGCTGAATAATACAAATTTAACATTTTTGGAAGCCAAATTGCCTTATTGGTCTTGATTTTCAGATGATATAAATAAAGATGCTACCTAAAGGGTTATCTGGTTTCCAGTATGGTCTGCCATAGGCAGTATCGCTGAATTACTTGGATTTGGATTCTGGGCCTTCCCCAGGGATGATCACTTCCCTCTAACTAAATTCAAGAAAGACTAATATACCCACTAGAGCATGATTGTTTCCATTTATAAATGGGAAGTAGCTGACCCGTTTAAGGTCAGTTGATATCTGTGCATAGTCCAGGATCTTCCTCCCCTCTGTGAAGCAGAGGCCTTGCTTTCTTAAATATAGGCTTTTAGGCATGATGCTATATGAAGAAAGGGCTCCATTGCTATGGGAAAACTTAATGCCTGCATTAGACCCACATTCAGAACTCTGGGGCATGTTCTGTGGCTTCTGGTGCTGGGAATAATTTAATTTAGCCGTATGTCATCTAGAGTTGTATTGACTTCTAAAATACCTTCAGAGATTTCCATCACTATCTTAGATTTCTAAGAATTTAATGTTGTGTGGTTTAAATCCTTATCATAGAATGTTCATTGACTAGCAATTTTAGAGTAAGCAAGGCTATGGTAAATTTAGTCTTAAAGCACACATGCTTGTTATAATCTGAACAACAAGGAGGATTAATAAAAGAAATCTACACTTAGACACATTGTAGTAAAACTGAAGAACACCAAAGGCAAAGAAAAGATCTTAAAAGTAGCCAGAGGAAGAAGACATATTTTTTACCAATTTTTTATCTAGAAGGTCAAAAGTTTAAAAGTCTGTTGCAGAGCATTTGGCAAAGACTTGGAGCTGTGGGACCTTTTCTACATTTTGCTGGGCTGTAAATTGGCCCACACCTTTAGTAAAATAGAACATTTATATAGCTAACAACCCATTCCTTTCTTGGATATATATACTTACAGACAAAGAAACTCTTACATATATGCATCAGAAATCATGAAAAGAAATGATCATATCAATATTGTTCATAATCATCCCAAATGAAATAACCCAATATTCATCAGCATAAATAAATGGTGAAACTTCACTAAAGAATATTTAATAGTAATGAAAATTAATAATGTGGGTGAATTTCACAAACATAATATTGAATGAAAGAAATACAACACAAATGAGTACCTATAGTATGATTGCATTACTATAAAATTTTAAATAGACAAAACTAAATTATGTGGTGAATATGTAGATTGTAAAACAAAGAATATTAAGAAATGGCTATTGAAAAATGAAACTGATTATATCAAGGGAAGTGGGATACATGGGGTATTCTGGGATACCAATAATGCTTTATTGTTAACTTAGATGATAGCTACATGATGTTTGTTATTATTAATTAAATTGTTCAAAAGGGCATGCTTTACCTATTTAAAAATGCTCTTCACCCATTGTTTCCCAAGCCTGTTTCTCATTACCTTGTTACATTTCTTTTTCCACAGGCTACAGCCTTCTAACAGACTATGTCACTTTCATTGTGTTTACTTGCTATTGCCTCTCTCCTCTGGCCAAACTGTAAGCTCAACAAGAGTAGAGATTTTTTTCTGTTTTTGGTCACTGCTATAGCCCAAGCACCAAGAATAGTATAGGCACTTAGTAGGCATTTGTGGTAGTTATGTTTGTGTGTCACCTTGGCTGGGCCTGGTTGAGTGGCTGGGCAGCTGGTGGTAGTTATTCCCCATGATGAGACTGGCAGTCAACTCCATGGTGGGATCTACCACAAGCAGCTGAGTAGCTGCCTTTGGGATGTGGTCTACTTCCTGTATTTAAGGAGAAGCCTTGGGAATGGTCTCTAGCCTATGGCACACTTGGCCCTGCGTGTAGCCTTGTCGTTGCTCAGCAGGCTGCTATGCCCTGCCGACCTTGGGACTTACAATGGACTTAAGTTAGTGGCCTGCCGTGTGGTTTGGTAACATCAGGACTGTGCCTTTTTCCTTGTCAACCTTGGGGCTTCTCAGCCTCAGCAGCCAGCAGCTGTCTGAGTGAAGAAACACCTCTAGCTCTGGCGGGCCAGGAGCAGGAGGTAGAGGTGGACCCCAAGGTTGAGGGGCTTTCACCCAGCCCCTAGAGCCTGGCACTTTGAACTTGGACTTAAAGCCTCCAAATTGTAAGAATAGATTCCTGTTTGTTAAAGCCATCCCATTTGTGGTATATTCTTGTCAGAGTGGCATGAGGTAACCAGAACAGCATTCAATAAATATTTTGGGAATGAATTAATGATATATTTTACAATAGCGAAATTTCAACAAATCAAAAGCAGTGGAGAAGACAATATCTCAACTCTGCATTTGGAAGGTGTCTTACTTATCTAGTGCTCCTATAACAGAAATACTACAAGAGAATAGCTTTAACAAATAATTTTTTTCTTGAAGTTTAGGAAGCTAGAATTCCAAATTCAGAGCATTAACCCTAGGGGAAGGCTTTCTATCTGTTGGCTTAGGAGGAGGAGCGTTGTGTCTTTAGCTTCTGCTTTGTGGTTCCTTGGAGATCTCCATATGTCTTGTCATCTGTCTTACCCCATCTCTCCTCTGCTCATTTGTTTAATCTCTTTTATATCCTTCCTCATTAACATAACAAAGAAAACCCATTCCCAAATGAAATTATAACCACAGGCATAGAGGGAAGGATTTACTGCACATATTTTAGGGGCATAATTCAACCTATAACTCTCCGTCCTCTGGTCCCTCAGAATTCATGAAACTCCATCTCATCATCCCAAAAGTCTTAATTCATCTCCAAGTCCAAAATTTCATCTTCTGAATCATTTAAATCAAATATGGGACAATTTTAGGGATATTCCATCCCAGAACAAAATTCCTCATCATCTGTGAACCCATGAAATCTAGAACACAAATTATCTATTTCCAAAGAACAAGCACAATGTAGACATTTCCATTACAAATGGAAATAATTGGAGGGAAAGAATGGATACTAGGCACCAAGTAAGTCAAAGCAATTTATAGCAGCTATCAAGGCTGCTTACATAGATAACATACAAAGAAAACAAAAATTGTGGGCAAGTCACTCCAACAACATACAATCACCAATTAAATGTAAACACAAAAACATCACAATGTCTTGGAGACAACAGACCATCACAATCCACACAAAGAAGCAAGATAAAGTAGTAGAAACAAGGGACCAGAATACAAGCCCAGAACACATCCCTGAGGAAAAAGCAGCATTGGGACTCTCTGATCAGGAATTCGATAGAATTATATTTGGGTACCTTCAGTGGATTAAGAGACAGATCAAGGAAAACACTGACAAAATTAAGGAAAACAGTGACAAAACTCTGGAACAATTTAGGAAAACAATACAAGAACAAATTGACAAAATAAAAAATTAGAATCAGTACAAAAATAACAAATAGAAATCCAGAAGATTAATACTACTATTTCAGAAATAGCACACTGAATAGCCAAAAGCATAGAATCGAGTCAATGGAAGACAGAATTATGAGACTGAAGACAAATATCTCAATACTACTTTGTTAAAGAATCAATCAGTAGAAAGATCAAAACAAAATGAAGAAAGCCTAAGATTCACATAGGATACCATCAGGAGGAATAACCTACGGTTAGTTGGAATTCACAACAGGAATAGACAAATAAAACCATAGAGAAAATTGTCTAAGATTTGTGACAAGAGAATTTCTCTAATATGATGAAAGATAAGATTATATCCATTCAAGAAGTTCAATGAACCCCAAACAGGATACATGCCAAAATATAATCACGAAGACTTATCATCACCAAACTCACACAAGAAAAGAAAGAATCCTGAAAGCACTATGGGAAAAAAACAAGAAGTTACCTACAAAGGGAAACCAATAGGACAAGCTCGGATTTTTCAGCAAAAACCATGCAGGTGAGAAGGCAATAAATGATATATATAAAATCCTGAAAGAAAAAAATTTCCAACCAAGAATTATATGTCCAGCAAAATAGTCTTTCAAATATGATGGTGAAATTAGGACTTTTCTAGTTAAGCAGAAATTTAAGGAAATTTCTTAAAACCAGACCAGCCTTACAAGAGATGCTAAAGGGAGTCCTTTGGATAGAGAACCAACAACAGCAAATAACTGATGATTAACACACATGAAAACATAACCCAGAAACCAACCCACTTATAGAAGTATCCTAAGTAAACAAGCTTATAAGACTATAAACAGAGAACCAGAGACATCAATTGGTAAATGAGGACAACTACAAACCAAAAAGAGGGAATAAATAGTGTATTTACAGAACTTCTAAATGGTGAGGAAATCAACACAATTGTGAGATAGAACTGTTTTAAACGTGGGAAATAAATTATAAATCACAGGGTAACTTCAAAGACAAATAGTAACCCTTCCCATCAAAATAAAAAAGAGGACAGGCACAAATATTTAGCAAATAGTAAAACAGTAGCAACCAAGGAAGTGCTAACACAATTCATAAACAAAATGAGCTCAGCACAGAAAATTATATGGAACAAAGAAATCAGCAATACCACGAAAAAACACATAAAATGACAGCAACAAATTCATACTTGTTAATAATTACACTGTATGTAAATTGATTAAATGCACCATTCAAGGGACTGAGAGTTGCAGACTGAATAAGAAAACATGACCCATCAATATGCTTTCTACAGGAGACTCACCTTAGACACAAAGACAAAAATAAACTAAAAATCAAAGGTTGGAAAAAGATATATCAAGCAAAGGGCAATCCAAAGAGAGCAGGAGTGGAAATACTAATTTCTGATAAAACAGGCTTTAACACAAAAACCACCATAAGAGACAAGGAAGGACATTATATAATAATAATTATTAAAGGATCAATTGAACAAGAGGACATAACCATAATAAATATATGTGCACTCAATGAAAAAGCCCCAAAATACATAAATGAGACTTTAATACACCACCTTCAATAAAATTTAGAGCAACTGGAAAGAAACTTAACAAAGATGTAGAAGAGTTAACAATACAATCAAGTAACTTGACCTTATAGACATCTGCAGAGCACTTCACCCCAAAACAGCACAACATTCTTTTCCAGTGCACCTGGACCATTCTCCAGGATAGGCCATATGTTAGGCTTACAAACACTGAAATATTGCAAAACATCTTCTTAGGAATCAACACTACGAAGACCAACAGAAAAGGAACAAATGCATGGAAACTGAGTAACATCCTCCTCAAAAATGACTGGGTAATAGAAGAAATAAAAAAATGAAATTAAAAAACTCCTTGAATCAAATGAGAATGAACATGCAACATACTAAATCTTTGGGACACAGCAAAGGCCATGATCAGAGGACAATTTATAGCAATAGATGCACACATCAGAAAAGAAGAAAGAACCAAAATCAACACCTCAACCCAACCTCTCCAACAATTAGAAAAAGAGCCACAAAAAACCCTATGGTCACCACCAGAAAAGAAGTAATAAAGATTTGAGCAGAAATAAAATAAACTGAAAATAGAAAGACAATAGAAAAAAATCTACAAGACTGGAAGTTGGTTCTTTGAAAAGATTAGTAAAATCAACAAACCACTGGCAAACTTCCAAAGGAAAAGGAGAAGATGCAAATAACACAAATAAGAAATGAAATGGGTCACATCACAAAAGAACCAACAGAAATAAAAAGAATAATATCAGGATACTATGAAAAACTGTACTCCAACAAATTTGAAAACCTAGAAGAAATGGGAAGATTTCTGGAAACATATTACTTACCTAAACTAACACAGTCTGATGAACATACCCATAACATTTGAACATAGCCCATAACAAAAGAAGAAATTGAACAGGTCATTAAAAAATTAGCAACAACAACAACAAAAAATCCTGGCCCAGATGGTTTCACTCAAGAAATCTACCAATTATTCAGAGAAGAGCTGACACCAATCCTCTTCAACGTTTTTCAGAACATAGAAAAGCATGGAATCCTTCCAAATTCATTTTATGAAGCAAGCATAACCCTGATACCAAAACCAGCCAAAGAAACCACTAGAAAGGAATACTACAGACCAATATCCTTCCTGGATTTAGATACAAAAATCTTCAACAAATTCCTAGCCAATAGACTCCAACAACATATCCAGAAAATAATACATTATGATCAAGTGGGGTTCACACTAGGTATGCAAAGATGGTTCAACATAGAAAAACAATCAGTGAAATCCATCACAGAAGTAAAATAAAGGAAAAGAAACACACGATCATATCAATCGATGGAGAAAAGGCATTTTATAAAATCCAATACTCATTCCTGATACAGACTCTTAGCAAGATAGAAATAGAAGAGAAATTACTCAACATCATAAATGGCATATATGCAAAACCAACAGCCAATATTATTCTCCGTGGAGAGAATAAAACCATTCCCCTTGCAAGCACGAACCAGAGAAGGATGCCCTCTATCTCCACTTCTATTCAACATTGAATTGGAAATCCTAGCCAGGGTAATAAGGTACAAAAGAGAAATGAAAAGCATCCAAATTGGTAAGGAAGAAGTAAAACTATCCCTGTTTGCAAATGATATGATCCTATACACAGAAAACCCAAGAGACTTAGCAAGAAAACTACTGGAACTTATGGAAAGATTTAGCAAAGTGGCAGGATGCAAGATTTACATACAAAAATCTGTTGGATTCCTCCACACCAGCAAAGAGATCTCTGAAAAGGAAATAACAAAATCTGTATTTACAATAGCTACCACATAGATAAGATACTTAGGAAAAAATCTTCCCAGGAATAGAAAACTATTACTAAAACACTACTTCAAGAAAATGTAAGAGATCTACATAAATGGATCTACATACCATGTTCATGGATGGAAAGATAGAACATTCTGAAAATGTCAGTAATACCCAAAGCAGTCTATACATTCAATGCAATCTCAATCCAGATCCCATCAACATTCTTCAAAGACATGGAAAAACCAATCATTAATTTTATATGGGAGGGAAACAGACCTCAAATAAGCAAAGCCGTACTGAAGAAGAAATACTAAGTAGAAGGTCTCACACTCTCAGATCTCACAACCTACTATACAGCCACAGTAGTCAGAACAGCCTGGTATTGGGACAGTGACAGACACATAGACCAGTGGAATAGAATTGAGAATCCAGAAATAGATCCATCCACCTATGGTCAGCTGATCTTTGACAAAGGGCCGAAATCCGTTAAATGGGGAATAGTCTTTTTAACAAATGGTGCTGGTAAAAGTAAGTATCCGTTTGCAGAAAAATGAAGCAAGATCCATACCTCACACCATACATAAAAACTAATTCCAGATGGATCAAAAATTTAAACATGAAACTTATTATCTGTAAAATTCATCAAAGAAAAAATAGGGGCAAACTTAGGGGCCCTAATTTATGGAATAAATGGACTACCAAGCATAACCCAAGATGCACAAACAGCAGAAGATAAACAAATGATTGGGACCTTCTAAAAATTAACTTCTTATGTGCATCAAAAGAGTAAAAAGAGAACCTACAGATTGAAAAAATATTTGGCAATGACATATCTGACAAGGGATTTATCTCTAAAGTTTATTGAAAACTCCAGCACATCAACATTAAAAAGACAAACAATCCAATTGAGAAATGGGCAGAAGACATGAGCAGACACTTCACCAAAGAAGATATTCAGGCAGCCAACACACATGCAGGAATGTTCATGATCATTAGCCTTTAGAGAGATGCAGATCAAAACAACAATGAGATTCTCTCTCACTCCAGCATAGGTCAGCAACACAGAAAATAACAAATGCTGACAAGGATGTGGAGAGATTGGAACTCTCATACACTGCTGGTGGGACTGTAAAATTATACAACCACTGTGGAAATTGGTAAGGCAATTCCTTAAAAAGTTGGAAATAGAAATACCATTTGATCCATCAATTGTATGACAAGGTATATCCTAAAGAAGTGAGGACCAGGACATGAATAGATATATGTATACCCATGTTCATTGTAGCACTGTTCACAATAGCAAAGAGATGGAAACAACCTAAGTGCCCATGAATGGAGGAAGGGATAACCCAACTATGGCATATACACACAATGGAATACTATGTAACACTAAAGAATAGTGTGGTATCTGCAAAACACCACATAACGTGGATGAACTTGGAGGACATTATGCTGAAGTGAACTAAGTCAGTCACAGGACAGATACTGTATTAGTCAAGGAAAGTTTAATACAAGAAAGGGAACTTTCTTTGTTGGCTACCTGGGGCAGGGGGTTGTAAGTTCCTAGATAGGTTGGAGGAAAAAAAAATTATATATACATATGTTTGTATGTGTGTATTCACTCCAAACATTATTAATGGTTACTCGGGATAGGAGGGAAGTGGAAAGGGGAAGCTTTTGTTTGCGGGGCATTGGGTTTATGGTAGTGGTGAAATATTTTGGAAAGGGATAGCAGTAATGGTTACACAACATGAAAAATATCATCAATGTCCCTGAGCTGTAAATGTGAAAGTTGTTATGTTGCCAAATGTATAGTTGTGTATGTTTTCACCACAATAAAAGTGAAAAATATAAATAAATATTAAGGTGTTAAGAAACAAAGATGTCATTTTGAAGACTGAGGTGTGCCTAATCCTACCCATGGTATTTTCAGTTGCCTCATATGCATGTGAAATCTGGACAATGAATAAGGAAGACCGAAGAAGAATTTGTGCCTTTGAATTGTGGTGTTGGTTAAGAATACTGAACATACCATGGACTTCCAGAAGAATGAACAAATCTGTCCTGGAAAAAGTACAGCTAGAATGTTCTTTAGAAGAAGGAATAGCCAGATTTCATTTCACCTCCTTTGGTCGTGTTGTCAGAAGGGACCATTTTCTGGAGAAGGTTATCATGCTTGGTAAAGTGGAGGGTCGACAAATTAGGGGAAGGTCCTCAGTGGGATGGATTGACACGAGGACTGCAACACTGGTGTGATAGTTGGAGCTGTGTGTCAACTTGGCTGGACACCAGTTCTGTGTGGTTGTTACCATGATGGTATCGGATGACTTTGTTCTGAGTGGCCAATCTGCCCAAGGGGAGTTTCCCTAGGGGTGTGGCCTGCTTCCAGTATATCCAGGGACATCCTGGGAAGAAAGACATTCTTCTGTGGATCGGGACCCTGGTGTGCTGACTACAGCCTTCCGTGAGTGAGCAGCCCACCACTCAGCCTGGAGATCTTGGATTCATCTTTCGTTGGAGCCAACAACCAATGTCCTGCCTGCCAGCCTTGAATTTCTCAGCCCCCTGTGGTTGAGGAAGCTAAGGCTGCCTCCAGCCTGACGTTTCCTCCAGGGACTTTGGACTTGCCAGCTTCTATACATTTGTGAGCCATTTTTCCTAAGATAAATTTCTCTCTCTCTCTCTCTCTCTCTATCCCCCCATATATATATATATAGATAGATAGATATAAGCTTTGCTGGTTTTTGTTTCTCTAGAGAACCCAGTCTAACACAACTGGGTTCAAGCATAGCAAGGATTGTGTGGATGGCCCGGGGCCAGGCAGTATTTCATTCTATCTTACATGGGGTCACTATGAGTCTGAGCCAACTCGAAAGCATCTCATAACAACAAGGAAGTAATTGATCTCATTTCAGGATCAGGAACAATTCAAGATAGAGTTGTTTGATCAGGAGAGCATCTTCTCAGTAGTGCCTCTCACTGACCATCAACCTCTCAGCTCCATGGCCTCTGTCTTGTTCAGGTATGTGTTACAAGACTCTTTGAGCCCTGATGAGAAGTACCCAGAGAGGCATCCCACTCCACCAGCAAGCTCTCTGCCCGAAGGCACTCAGCTGTCTCACTCCATTAGCCGGCAAGCACATCCCTCTATCTCCTCCTGGTCTCTTTTTCTCATGCTGGTCTCTTGGTTCTGCTGCTGTCTCTCTGCCACTGCTTCTTGCCATCTTTCACCATCTCAGCAAACTATTACAGTTCTCTCTCTGTCTCCTAGGTTGAGGAAATTCAGCACAGGGATCTCAGGTCCAAAGAACACACTTCACTCCTGGTCCTACTTTCTTGATGGTAGTGACACCCCACTTTCTGCTGCTGGATGGCCCAGCAGATGGCAAAACTGACCAATCTTCACATTATGGTTCCGTACATCTTATTTGCATGATCCTACCCTCACAAGGGTGGGATGTACCTTATTTACATTGTTAGCAAGCTGTCTAATCCCCTTGGTGGACTTCACATTTTCATATTCCCAATCACTCATCTGGTTGTAGTCACAAATACCATGGCTAAAAAGGCTATATTAAGTAATTCACTGTACCACGCTTTACAGCTGGTCAGAAGCATTCAATGGGCATAAAATAAATAAATAAAGTGATACTGCACTGTTTAATATCAGGAGAGGTGTACATCAGGGTTGTATCCTTTCACCATGCATAACCAATCTGTATGCTCAGCAAATAATCTGAGAAGCTGGACTATATGAAGGAGAACATGGTATCACAATTGGAAGAAGATTCATTAACAATCTGCAATAGGTAGATGACACCATCTTTCTTGCTGACAGCAAAGAGGACTTGAGGCACTTACTGATGCTACAAAGACTGCAGTGTGGATTACACCTCAACATAAAGCATAATCCTCACAACCTGACTGATAAATACATCCTTATAAATGGGGATAATATTGAATTTCTTAAGGATTTAATTTTACTTGGAACCACAATCAATGCCCATAGAAGCAGCAGACAGGAAATCAAATGACATATTGCATTGGCAAATCTGCTACAAAAGACTTCTGCAAAGTGTTAAAAAGTAAATATATCACTATGAGGACTAAGATGCACCTGATCCAGGCCATGGTATTTTCAGTCATCTCATATGAATGTGTGAAAATTGGAAAATGAGTAAGGAGTGCTGAAGAAGAATTGATGCATTTGAATTATGGTGTTGGTGAAGAATATTGAATACACCATGGACTGCCAGAAGAATGAACAAAGCTGTCTTAGAAGAAGTATAGCCATAATGTTCCTTAGATGCGAGGATGGTAAAACTTTGTCTTACGTACTTTGGTCATGTTATCAGGAGGAACCAATTCCTGGAAAAAGACATCATGCTTGGTAAAGCAGAGGGTCAGCAGAAAAAGAGGAAGGCCTTCAATGAGATGGACTGACACAGTGATTGAAGTAATTTGTCCAAACATAGCAACAATTATGAGGACGGAGCAGGATCAAGCAGTGTTACACTGTGTTTTACATAGGGTCCTTATGAGTCAGAACCAACTTGACAGCACCTAACAACAACAACAACGATTATTAGTAAAACTAGTTCCCTATTGAGTTGACTGACTCATGTGTCTGAGGGTGCAAATGGTTAACATGCTCAGCTGCTAACCAAAAGGCTGGAGGTTCAAGTCCACCTTGAAATAAAGGCCTGGTAGTCTACTTCCAAAAAACAGCCATTGAAAATCCTGTGGATTTCTACTCTGACACACATGGAGTCACCATGAGTCAGAATCGACTCAATCACAATTAAAAAAAAAAAATAGTAATAATTAATCCACTTCTCTTGGTCCAAGACAGATCAGGAGGTTAAAACATACATAAGGATTTAAAAGGGATATCTTATGTATATATACAGAACAGCCACAAAATTGATTATAAAATGGCCACAAAGAAAATCTCAATAAATCTATAAAGTAGAAATTGTGCAGATATTTGTTTATCACAGATAAGAAAAACAGAAATTAATTTTTTAAAATCAAAATAAAATGGTTCTTTCACCTGGATATGTAAAAGCTATGCACTAAACAATGGTCAGAGGGTACACAAAACTGAATTTCAGAATTTCATAAAAAAAAAAATGATGAGAACACTATGGGAATCTGTGTAACAACTGTTTTAGAAATGCTTAGAGAAAATTAATAACGTTAAGTACTTATATTCATAAAAATTGAAAAGAAATAAATTAGGCTTTTATCTCACTCCTCTGTTTGACTATGGAGAATGATAAGCCTTGTTGGGTTCTTAAATGGAGGCTTTCTTGGTAATTTTAAAACGTTGCTAACAAGTATCAACATTATTTCATAAGTTACCAGCTGACCAAAGGGCAAAAATTGTCCTGGAGAAAAATGCGAAAGCAGATTCATTACCTATAACATTCAGCTTGTTCTATAATGGTCATATTTTTATGTTTTTATTTTGTGTGTAGTGTATAAAAATATAGGGATTATACTAATTAGAAATTTGGTTTTATTGTACCAAAAATTATTTTATCACTTCATGACTTTTATGATCCAGAATTGCCATCCCAGATCAGACTTACGTAGGATGTACTCAACTTAGCGGACTCTGACATCCCAAGATGTAGGTTGACAAAAGAAAAATCAAACCAGTTTCCATCACTCATGGTGAACCCATGTGTTTCACAGTAGAGCTGCCCCATAAGGTTTCCATGGCTGTGACCTTTTGGAAGCAGATCACCAGGCCCTTCTTCCAAGGTGCCCCTGGGTGGGTTTTTACTGCCAACCTTTTAGTTAGTAGCTGAGCACTTTAATGGTTTGCACCACCCAGGGACTCCCAAGTGTAGGTAGGGAATGCATATGGAAGTGGGAGGAGGCTGCATTGTCAGCCTAGGCCGCAGGCAGCATTCTTCTCACTCACTCAGTGCTTCTCCTCCAGGGCTATAAGAAGCAGGAAGCACTGCAGCTGGATGACACCACTCACCGCCTGATGGAGCAGCAGGAGGACTTTGCTGGCAAGACAGCTCAGTACCAGCAGGAGATGAGGCACCTCCACCGGATGTTACAGGACAAGCAGGAAGTCCTGGATGAGACACTGCAGCAGAAGAGGTATGTGAGGAGCTGTCAAGTCGATGCCGACTCATAGCAACCCTGTGTACAACAGAACAAAACAGTGCCCTCACCATCCTTGCTACACCTGAGCCCATCCTTGCAGCCACTGTGTCAATCCATCTCGTCGAAGTCCTTCCCCCTTTTCATTGACCCTCCACTTTACCAAGCACGATAGCCTTCTCCAGGAAATGGTCCCTTCTGACAACACGACCAAAGTAGGTGAGGTGAAGTCTGGCCGTTCTTGCTTCCAAGGAGTGTTCTGGCTGCACTTCCTCCAGGACAGATTTAGTTCTGTTAGTCCGTGGTACTTTCAGTATTATTCAATAATAGCACAACTCAAAAGCATCAACATATGTTTGTATTTTGAAGGTTTGCTAGAATATTGTGGTAAAACTCTTTGGGCCTGTTTTGGTTTTTTGATTAGTTATCTGTTGTTTTTACATTTTAGCTTTATCTGAATTTAATTTTGATTTGAGTTTCATTTCCTCATTTTCTCTTTAAAATTTTTATTGTTTGAATATTGAACTTCTTAAATCAATCTAGTCCTCTGTCTTCTCTTTTTTTCTCCCCTTTGCTGTCTAATTTTTTAAAATTTTATTCGGTTATCTTAGATATTTTATTAGGTTTCTGTTAAATTTTTTATTTATCCTATTATTTCTTTAGGAGCTCTGGTAGCATAGTGGCTAAAGCACTTGACTGCTAACCAGAAGGCTGGTGGTTCAAACCCACCAGTCACTCCTCGGAAGGAAGGTTGGGCAATCCTACTTCCGTAGTGATACTGCCTCGGAAACCCAGGGAGGGGTCGCTATGAGTCGGGGCCGACTCGACGGCACATAACAACAACAAACAACAACATTATTTCTTTTAATTTCCAAGACTTCTGTTTAACTTATTATCACAACCTTTTTGTAAACTCATAATGATACAATAATGGGTGCAATATATTCTCTGAAGAGAAGGTGTTCTGTCCGTTACATCTTTATTCTTTAAACATGCACTGCAGAAAGTATTGTTAATGTGTTACAAAACAGTCAGGAATTTTACATGCTTTGTGAAGGTGAGCCCATGGTTCCTCACATTGTTTTGGTTTCACAATTAAGTTGGCCTTTTCATAAGGGCCGTATTGTCATTGGCAGACTGGAATATAAACTGACACATGCAGAAAACACATAAAAATGTTCAGATGATTTTCTTGAAACTCTATTACTATTGTATTTCATTTCCTGTACCTTGAAAGTTAAACAAAGCCCCTATATTTCTTTATTTTTAGTTGAAACAAATGTGATAGCATTAATATGAAATCCTATGTTTGAAACAAATCCATGGATATTTACCATGTAGGGAGGAATATAATGTAACTATTAAAAAAAAAAAAAAAAAGTGATTGCCCAGAACTTTATGAAACTATGTCCTTATGGATCAAATTTGAATCTTGAGTTAAACAGATGACATATCTCCAAAGTTCTTTGGCATCAGATGTTTTCTCTCCAAATCAATCTGTCAATAATCCAGTCTCGGAAAGAATTTTTTCAATTTGTCAATAGTCTAGTCTCTGAAAGAACTATCCTAAAAATGTGCAAGTGATTATATATGTCTCGCTTTGAATTTGACCCCTACCTATCTTTATCAGCTTTGGTCTGGCAGCCACCAACTTTGAACTGGGTATTTTAAATACCAGTAGAGTTACTCATGGTGGACAGGTTTTAGCAGTACTTCAGACCAAAACAGATTAGGAAGAAAGGCTTGGTGATCTGCTTCCAAAAATTAGCCAGTGAAAATCTTATGAATCACAACTGAACATTGTCTGACTCTCTTGCTTTGGACACGTCATCAGGAAGGATCATTCGCTGGAGGAGGACATCGTGTTTGGTGAAGCAGAGGGCTGGCAAGGGCGTGGGAGACCCTTGGTGAGATGGACTGGCACAGTAGCCACAGCAGTGGGCTCAAACATACTGGTAAACATGAAGATGATGCAGGAGTGGGCAGCCATTTCCTTCTGTTGCACATAATGTAACCATGAATCGGTGTCAACTCGGTGGTAGCTATCACCTATTTATCTAGACAAGATTATTCTAAAATTCATATGGAAAAGCACAGGAACCAGAATAGCCCTGTTTTTGTTTTTTTTTTTTTAAAGAATAAAGCAGGAGGAATCAGTCCACCTAATTTCAGGAGGTGTTATATAGACTGGGTAGTATTGACAGAAGGAAGATGTAACATAATAGAGAACCCAGAAATAGACCCACACAATACTCCCAGCTGTTTTTAGACAAAGGTGCATGACATAGTACACAAAAACTTTATTGTGTACACACTACTGTGGTGAGTAATGACTGGGATCTTAAAAGCTTGCAAATAGCCATCTAAGATGCAACTATTGATCTTTCTTTGTCCAGAGTAAAGAAAAATGACAAAATCAAAGACACATGAAAACAGTTAGTTCAAGGGATTAGTGGACCATGGGAACCTCAGCCTCTATGACCCCAAGACCAGATGAATTAGATGGTACCCAGCTGACATTGCCAACCACTCAGAAAGGGATCATAACTGGAGATCTGAATAGAGTAGGGGGAAGTGAGAAACAAAATTCAAAATCATAAAAAAGACGAGGCTTGGGAAAAACTTGAACAGAAACAGTGAATATGAAGATGGGTTGGAGCAGTGGACTGTCAGCTGCTCTGATGGGGCCAACAGCCTGAATATTTCCAAGTGGTGTTGGGACCTGAGAGCTGACCTAAAGATCAGCTCTGATCGCTAAGGGCTACAGGGATAACTGCGCTGGTGGCCTATGACTAGGAAGGGGTACAGCAAGGAGGGGGGCACCCTGAGCTGTGGACTTTCAGCTGTCTGGAGGGCGCAGCCATTTTGATTATTTACAAGTAGCAGCCATTTTGGATATTTAAAGTGATTGAAGGCACAGCCATTTTGAATGTTTACAGGCAGTGGCCATTTTGGATTTTAAAGTGACAGCATTCTCATTCAGATTCCAGAGACCTAAGAATAGGCTCCATTTGCCAAGGATGGTGGGGACATACGGGAGGCTGACAATGGGAAAGGAGACAGGTGGTAAGTATATAAGTGCTGCCAAGTAGCGAATGGAGGAGCAAAGCACAGTACCCTGCTTATACAGATAACATACAAACAAAACAAAAATCATGGGCAAGTCACTTCAACATACAATCACCAATTAAATATAAACACAAATATGTCACAATGCCACAGAAACAACAGAATATCACAGTCCACACAAAGAAGCAAGATAAAGAAGGAGAAACAAGGGACCAGGTCACAGATCCAAAACACATTCCTGAGGAAGACGCAGCATTGGAACTCCCTGATAAGGAATTCAAAAGAATCATATTTAGGTACCTTCCACGAATTGAAAAACAGATCAAGGAAAGCACTGAAAAAATGGAGGAAAACACAAATCTACAGGCAGAAATCCAGAAGATTAATAACTAAATTTTCAGAAATAGATAACACATTGAATGGGCAAAGGAGCAGAATTGAATCAATGGAAGATAGAGTTAGTGAAATTGAAGGCAAATACCTCAATAATTCTTTGGAAAGGGATCAATCAGAATAAAAGATCAAAACAAAATGAAGAAAGCCTAAGATTCATGTAGGATACCATCAAACAGAATAACCTACATGTAATCAGAATTCCAGAACAGGAAGAGACAAATAAAACCACAGAAAAAATTGTCAAAGATTTGTTGGAAGAGAATTTTCCTGGTATGATGAAAAATGAACCCCAAAAAGGATAGACGCCAAAAGAAAATCACCAAGATATATCATCATCAAACTCACCAAAGCCAAAGACAAAGAAAGAATCCTGAAAGCAGAATGGGAAAAATGAAAAGTTACGTACAAGGGGCAACCAATAAGACTAAGCTTGGATTTCTTGGCAGAAGCTATGCAGGCAAGAAGACAATGGGATGGTATATATAAAACCCTGAGAGAGAAAATTTTCCAACCAAGAATTATATACCCAGCAAAATTGTCCCTCAAATA
>NW_006922046.1:1662959-1669226 GCF_000298275.1 Orycteropus afer afer | reverse complement strand
ATAGAATCTACAAAACACCATATAACATGGATGAACTTGGAGGAAATTATGCTGAGTGAAATAAGTCAGTCACAGAAGGACAAATATAGTATTATATATTTGTCAAGGAAATGTTTATATATGGAAAGAAACTTTGTTTGTTTTTTACCAGGGGTGGGAGGGGAGGGAAGGAAACACTGCAACAACAACAAAAATGCATTGACTCATGTCACTTGAGGTTTGTGTATTTCACTGTACATAAATTGTATTTCAATAAAACGCTTAAAAAAAAAAAAAAAAAGATCATGCTTACTGGTCTGGTAGAAACTGGTAAAATCCCTCTAGTCACTCTTTGGGCCTGGAATTGAACTCTTGTGGCTTAACCTTCAGTGGGAAGAGAGCTGTTACATTGTGGGGATTGCAATTAGTGTCACGAAACTGAAGCGTATCAATTGTGAATTTGATGCAGGACCAGGCAGCATTTCCTTCTGTTGTACATTGGGTTGCTATGAGTCAAACCTGACTTGACGGCACCCAATAACAGCAGTTGTTTTTGTATAGTTGTCTATTTTGATTTACCCACCCACAATTTGTCACTTTCCTTGCTTTTCTTTCTTGCTTCTCAGATCCTATTTTTCAGCTTATTTTTCTTCTTCCTGAAGTATTTCCTTTATAAGTTGCTTTAGTGAGATTTTATTGAGAGTAAGATTTTTCAGTTTATGTTTAAGTAAAAATGTCTGCATTTTGCCTTCATCATTGAAAGACAATTTCTGCTAATTTCGGAATTCTACCTTGACAATCATTTCTTCTCAGCACATTTCACTGTTCTGGATTTCATTATGGTTGTGGAGAAGTCTTCTCTCATTTTTTGAAAATAGGTACTCTGTCTTTCTGGCTGCTTTTAACATCTCTGTATCATATTCTGCATGTCTAACTATGAATTTCTTTTTATTTTTAGTACTTGGTATAAGTATGTTCTGTGTCTGTGATTTTATGTCTTTCATTATGTTCTAGAAAAATCTCTAGTACTCTCTCTTAAAATACATCTTTTTCCCCATTCTTTTTGAATTTTCTTCTGGAACTTAGATTATACCTTCTCATTGACTCCTATAGTTTTGTTTTTCTGGTCTGCATTCAGGATACTTTTTCTGCTCAATATTCCTATCTACCGACTATCTCTTGAGCTGTCTTTAGTGTGCTATTTAACCCAGCCACTGGGTTTTTTTATTTCAGCAACTGTATTTTTCAATTTTAGAAGTTCTGTTTGGTTCTTGTGAAAATCAACCTAGTCATTTTTCAAAATAAATTCTTAGTCTTTGCTTATGCTCGATACCTTGTTTAGTTCTTTTACTGTTTCATTCTCAGCTATTTTATATTCTAAACTAAAAAAAACCCCAAACTTCCTGCCGTGGAGTCGATCCCAACTCATAGTGACCCCTCCTTGGGTTTCTAAGGTGGTGTCTCTACGAAAGTAGATTGCCCAGTCTTCCTTTCAAGGAGTGGTGGGTGGGTTTGAACCTCCAGCCTTCTGGTTAGCAGTCAAGTGCCTTAGGCATTATGCCACTGATAAATCTTGTTTTGTTGACTCTTGCTCTGTTTTGCTTATTTCCTCATACATCTTTACACAGTAATTTCTTATGAACCGTATTTGGATGAATTCAATCCATACAATCTTGGAGGTTTGGATTGAGGATTTTTTTTCCCCAAGTTGCCAAAGAACATTTCTAATCTGGAGCCACTTTGATAGACTATGTTGTTGTTGTTGTTAGGTGCCATCAAGTTGGCTGCAACTCACAGTGACCCTATGTGCAACAGAAGGAAACACTGCCCAGTCCTGCTTTAAAAAAACTAAAGGATTTTGGGAAAAATACAAAAATGTAATGTCATCAATACACTTAAAAACAGCCCTTTAATATCTCTAATATATTTTTTTTGTCTCCATTCTGGGTAATTTCTTCTCATGTTCTGGCTCACTAATTTCTCTCTTCAGCTTTGTTGAATGTGCTGTTTAACTCATTGTTAAGTTTTTTCCCTGGTGGTCTAAAAAAACATCTTTTTACTCTTGGTTTACTGCAGTCAGGGCCTAGGATTCCTGATTGTAAAGAGTGGTGTAGATTGAAACTCCATGTGAGAACAGTCCATTGGCTACAGTCTCCAAGGAGACTCTTGGTAGCCTCTTAGAGCAGGTTTGTTTTGAAAAACTGAAGATTTTTCCACCACTCATCCTCTCTCCAAGAGTCCTTCATGTTCTTGCACTTACCTTCCTAGTGCTGGGACATACCACTCAGAGTGTTTCTAAGGAGGAGAAGTACAAATATGAGGAGCCCTTGGATTTTGTGCAAGAGTCAGTTTGCATGGACCCAAGACTTAGTCTTCATTCCAAAAAACTCTGGGTTTCCGACATTGGCTTTTGTTCTTAGATCAACACCAACATTTTGTTTGCCTAACTCTGTGGTTTCAGCTTAGTCTTCATGTTTTTTTCTGCTCTTAGGAATTTCCTGTTCTTTATCATGAGTTTAGCCATACATTTAAACATATTTCTATAATTTATCGAACATTTTGGTGTCTGGTGCCAGAAACAAATCTGGGGCTTTTTAGACATAGTATAACTAAACCGTGCTTGACACTCAATGGGCCCTGGGCTTTCTCACACCCTGTTCACAGTTCACAAGAGAAGTGACCGTGGACAAGTATGCAGGTCACTGGCCCCCCTGTGCCTCAGTGTCCTCCTCTTTAAGTATGACTCCTAAGTCTGCTTGCTCATTTGGTTGCTAATGTTTTCCAGAATCATCTGGCAATGTCTGTGAAAGAGCTGGTTTTCCCACCACTCTGGACAACACTCATTTCTTCTCTTCTGTTCAAGCCTGCTGTTCTCTTCTCTGCGCTGCTCCATGGGGCTCACTGTTCTGTGAAATGGGGGCCGGTGTTCTGATCTGTTCCCCCAGTGGACCATGGTCCTGTAAGGAGATGGATACTTTTGTCCACCCCTGATTCCCCAGCATCCCACATGGTGGCTGGCACAGAGCTGTTCTCAGAAAATACTGCTTAGCTGCGTTTTTCATTTCTCACAGGCTTTGGCTCACTCTGAGCACTCACCCTCCTGGTACGTGGTCAAGGCCACTCTTCTCGGTGTCTTCGGTTACAAGCCCCACTTTCCATTTCCTCAAGATCTTCACCCTGCCCCCTAACTCACCCTTTATGTCTGGACTCATCAGACCATGTAGATGGTCACCTACAAAAAGGCACAGAGCGTTGGCAGGTCACAGTATAGGCAAAGGAGACTTGAGAGAGTGAGCCTATAGGGCCCTTGCTGGGTGGGTACCCACAACCATGCCATTGTGCAGTGTCTGGCTGGCTTAGGTCAAGCACTCTGATTATTGCCTGTTATAATAAGGAGGACAAGGAATATGAGTATTCTTAAAAAAATAATAAAGGAAAAGTTAGAACTTAAGAGAGAAGAGGTAAGAAATAGTTTTTTACCTGTGTCTTCAGTTTTTCTACTGTCATTTTGTATATCCAGGAAGACTTTGGTGTTCCACCTAACTTGGAAAGTTTTTGCTTCAGGACTCAAGCATAGTGAGTTCTGTACTTGGATGTTAAGCGTTCTTTTATTTGAGTTCTTGCTACTTTAGGATTCATAAGAGTTCTTTTAAAATTGTACTATTTTAAACTGTCCCTTTGTTCTGTTTATTTCTCTCAGAGAAATGGAAGAGGAGCTTGAAATTGTTTGGGAGTCTACCTCCAAGGAAAACAGAAGAATTCGAGAACTTCTTCAGGCCACACTAGAGAAAACAGGCATGGGGGACAACACCAGAGTGGGCAAGGACCCCTGCCTCAATGGCGTCCCCCAGGAAGACATGCTGGATGGCTACAGCATCAGGCACTGTGACCTGAAGCCTCCTCCAAGCCCCTGCCAGAGTCCACAGGAGCCCCTGGGTTAGGCTTCCATCAGCAAGAAAGGTCTGCCTCCCACAGGAATGCAGCTCCTCCTTTCCACAAAGAACACCAGACATGTGGAAATGGGAAATGCATAGTCTCTCTTAGTGCTGCAGTGTTTTGCCCTGTGGAACCAAGGAAGAAATAATGTATGTCTGAAATTTGGTCAGTTTTTACATTTTTGCTTTATTTTAAATATGCTGCTGAAATATTTCCTAGCTGATACTCATAATCTGGCCTCATTGTCAATGAGACTGGGCCTGTGAGACCCATTTGTCAGCTTAACAGGCGGCTTGATTAGCTGTCCTTGATTAGCTCAGAGCCCTGTCTTTGGCACCTGGCAGGGTCCCTGCCCACCTAGTACCACCACGAAAGATGCTGGGGGCCATCATTCTGGCCCTTTTGGGTTATTATCCCAGCTTCCCAGGGGCTTTCACTGGGACTCCCTGACAGTAATGCCATCTCTTTGTGCTGGGCGTGCTGGTGAGCTCTGGGAATCAGGCCACAAAGGACCTTAAATGTGGATGGGAGCAGTGGAACCCTGGAACCCATCCTTTAACAAAAAGCCCTGGTAGCCAAGTCCTGTATCTTTTCAGGTGTGTAAGTCAGCCCCAACTTTGGTCCTTGGTAATGTATAAAAGTTATACTTGTGATCTTTGATTGCTGGACAAAAAGTTGAGATAGAAAAATTATAGGTCTTTTTAATTTTAATTCACTTACTCAATAGTTAAATAATTCTAATTTAATTTCAATGTACAAGGAATAGCAAGACCGGGATTTAAGACTGTATATAATCTCCGTCAACAGCATTTCACAGGAATTTAGACCAAAGGTCTCATGACCTGAAACAAGCCAAAAGGTGGCCACACCCCAGAGACTCTCAGGCCTCCGGGCCCTGTGCTCAGGAGCTTGTGTCAGGGAAGCACTGCCGTCGGCCTTATAACATGGTTGCTGTTAGCTGCCTTCAGGTTGACTCCAACTCACGGAAACTTCACGTACAGCAGAGGGAACTGTCGGCCTCACAATCAGCAGTATATTCAAGCCCCACCATTGTGGCTATGATGCCAGTACATCCCACTAAGGGTTTCCTTTGCCCTTGCTGGCCCTCTGCATCACCACACATGGTCTCCTCACCCAGTGATTGAGCCCTCCTGAGAATGGGTCCAAAGCAAGCAAGCCTGAAAATGTTGTTTTGATTACTCAGGTTTTTCATTGGCTAATATTTGGAAGTAGATCACCAGGCCTTTCTTCCTAGTCTGTTAGTCTGCTGAAACCTGTCCATCATGGGTGTCCATGCTGGTAATTGAAATACCACAGACATAGCTCATAGCATCACAACAACATGCAGGCTACTACAGTACAACAAATGGACAGGTGGGTGGTGGCTTTATGTCTTAGAGAATCATTTTTTGTCATTGTTAACTTTTTCCCAGTTTTTATGAGAATATTTTATTCTCTTTTGAGACATGTACATTTTTTTTTTCCTGTTTTAAGATTATTACACATTACAGTTGTACTTTGCAAGCTCTGTAACCCTGGAATGCATCATGCCCAGGGCAGAGGTGGGGATCATGGAGCACTTGGTCTTCATGTCCAAGTGGAGGTGTACATCACCATTGACCCACCTGCAGGTGTTGCAGGGCTTGAGCATGAGCTCACAGTCCAGAGTGCCGAGAAGCACATAGCAGGAAAGGTGGGGGAAGGCAAGGCATTTGAGAGGCACAGAGAACTTGGACAGACGCAGTTGGGATGGCTTTGTGGAGGAGCTGGTATGTGTTGGGCCTTGCAGAAGGAGCTCTGGTGGTGCAGTGGGTAAAGCATTGGGCTGTTAACGAAAAGGTCAACAGTTCACACTCACCAGTTGCTCTGCAGGAGAAAGATGAGGCAGTATACTTCTGTAAAGATTTACAGCCTTGGAAATCCCATGGGGCAGTTCTGTCCTTTAAGGTCACTGTGAGTCAGACTCAACCCAATGGCAGTAGATTTGGTTGGTTGGTTGGTTAGTTGGTTGGCTTGGGTCTTGCAGAAATGATAGGGTTTCAGGAGCTAGAGAAGGGTAGAGGGGGATGATACAAACAGGCAAGGACTCAGAACAGCAGGCAGGTTGTTTGGCTGGAAGTTTGGTAGGAAACAAGGTGAGACTGGACCAAGGAGAGCTTAGACTGCTGGGAGGGGATCTCCAGTTCCACTGAATCCTTCAGGAAATGGTTTTGTTCTTTCTTGGTCCTAGTGAGGATTTATAAAGGGCTGGAAAGTTCCTGATAGGGTTAAAAGTAACCAAACAGCTATAAAACTTGACCTAAGAACTCAAGTGAGCCCTGCTGGCTTTGGCATTATTTTAAAGCACCTCTG
>NW_006922046.1:1661934-1662619 GCF_000298275.1 Orycteropus afer afer | reverse complement strand
TCCTTCCGAGGAGTGGCTGGTGGGTTTGAACCGCCAGCCTTCTGCTTAGCAGTCAAGTGCTTTAGCTACTATGCTACCAGAGCTCCTAGAGCAGTGGGTTATCTAACTCTAAGGAGAAAGAGAATTCTTAATTTCATTGATTTCTATTGTAGGTTTAGGTCCCTGGGTGGCACAAACAGTTTGTGCTTCAGTATCAACCTAAAAGCTGGCCATTTGAACCCACCTAGTGCCGCCATGGGAGAAAGACGTGATAGTCTGTTTTCATGAAGATTACAGCCAAGAAAACCCTATGGAGTTGTTCTGGTCTTAACACCCAGGGTCACCATGAGTCAGAAGTGACTTAACGCCAACTAGTATGGTTAGGTTTCTTTTATTATTATTACTATTATAGGTTTGGAGCCCCTGGGTGGTGCAAATGGTTAGCACATAGCTGCTAACCAAAGGGTTAGAGGTTCAAGTCCACCAGAGGCTCCTCGGAAGAAAGGCCTGACTATCTACTTTTGAAAATGGGCTAGTGAAAAAAATGAAGAAAGAGAATCAGCTGGTGAAAACCCTATGGATCACAACAGTTTGATCCACAACTGATCCCAGGAATGGGCAGGACCTGGAAGCATTTTGTTCTTTGTGCATTAGTCGCCACAAGTCAGGGGCCAGTGGCAGCTAACAGCAACAATATTGCAGGCTT
>NW_006922046.1:1610825-1632040 GCF_000298275.1 Orycteropus afer afer | reverse complement strand
TGGAATTGAACACACACCTGTGGCTTCCAGCCAAAAGAAAGAAGCATATGAGTTGAACATGTATCTGAGGTAGATACACTCCGTGGAGAGAACAATCATGGGAGAAAGAAGTGCTGTTTATGCACAGGGAGACAGCTCAGGGGGAAGGAATGTATGGAGGGATGGACACAGGGAAGAGATAACTATTGAGAGGAAGTGGAGGGGAGGTGTTGCATTGGGGTAAATTGTAGTCAATGTCATGAGACAAAGTGTATGTGAACTGCTATATGGAAAGTGAATTTGCTCGGTAAACTTTCACCCAAATCATAGTTAGAAACAAAACAAAACAAAAAACCATTTCTCCAAAAGAGTGAAAAGAGAACCTACACATTGGGGAAAAATATTCAGCAATGACATACCTGACAAGGGACTTATCTCTAAAATTTATAGAAAACTCCAATACCTCAACAACAAAAAGACACACAATCCAATTAAAAAATGTGCAGAAGACATGAATAGACACTTCACCAAAGGATATACTCAGGAAAACAAACACATAAAGAAATGTCCACGACCATTAACCATGAGAGAGATGCAAATCAAAACAACTGTAAAAAACCATCTTGCCCCAGCACTAATAGCAAAGTTCAACAAGACAAAAAATAACAAATGCTGGTGCAGATGTGGAGAGATTGGGACTCTCATACACTGCTGGTAGGACTGTAAAATGATGCAACCACTGTGGAAATCAGTATGGTGATTCCTTAAAAAGTCAGAATTACAAATGCCATTTGATCCAGCAATCCCATTACTAGGTATATACTAAAGAAGTGAGAGCCAGGACAAGAACATACATATCCACTCCCATGTTCATCACAGCACTATTCACAACAGCAAAGAGATGGAAACAACCTAAGTGCCTATCAATCAACAGAAGAATGGATAACCAAACTATGGTACATACACACAATGGAATACTATGCAACACTAAAGAATAATGTAGAATCTGTAAAACACTGCATAACATGGATGAACTTTAAGGACATTATGCTGAGGGAACTAAGTCAAGGACAAATATTGTATTAGTTCATTATTGTAAAAAGTCAAGGAAAGGTTTATATATGGAAGGAAACTTTCTTTGTTGGTTACCAGGGATAGGAGGGGAGGGGAGGGAACATTGTTAGATAGGTAGAGAAAAGTATTGATGTGGGTGAAAGGAAGGGCAATGTACCAAAAGTGAGTGATCAACATGGTGGTACTGAAGAAGACAGAGAGAGGTACACAGGAGGTACAGACCACAAAGACAAACACTTTTGCGTGTACAGTGCTGCATTGACAGTGATGGCAATCATTGACCTATGAGTGGATAGACAGGTGAACAGGCTGAATGATCAAGTATGTCTAGGCAGGGGGGAGTGCATCCATGACCATGTATAGGATTGGCAGACATTGTTTTTGTATGAGTATTTTTACATGTTTTAAGAATGTCTGGGTGCTCAGGGGACAGAAGTGCATGGAGGGAAGGGCACAGGGAAGAGGTAACTCTGGGGAGGAAGTGGGAGGGGAGCCATTGCATTGTGGGAAATTGTAGTCAATATCCTGAGACAAAATGTATGTGAGCTACTGTATGGAAAGTGAATTTGCTCTGTAAACTTTTACCCAAATCACAATAAAAAAAAAAAAAAAAAGAAAAGAATGTCCAGGTGCATAGTACAGCTGACAAGGGACAAGGTTGTGATGGCTTCTTGGCCACAGCCAGCTATTCTGAGGGCATGAGTAGTTGGACCTGTGGACTCGGGACTATGGTCTCAGGGGACATCAAGCTCAATTGGCATACCATACTACAGAAAAACATTGTTCTACACCCTGTTTTGGTGAGTAGTGATTGGGGTCTTAAAAGCTTGCAAGTGGCCATCTAGATGCAATGATGGATCTCTCCTTATCCAGAGCAAAGTAGAATGAAGAAATGCAAAGACACATGGAAACAAGTAGTCCAAGGGACTGGTAGACCACATAATCCTCTGCCTCTATAACCAGAACTGGATGGTGCTTGTCTATCACTGTAAACCACTTGGAAAGGGATCTGTGCAGATCCTGGATAGAATGGAAGAACAATGTGGAACAAAAGTCAAAATTGTAAAAAAGAAAAAAAAAAAAAAAAGATTTACTGGTCTGATAGAGTCTGGAGATGCCCCGAAACTATGGTCCCTAGTTACCCTTCAGGTCTGGAACTGAACTGAATTCTGTGGCTTCCAGCCAAACAATAGTCAGGCATATGGGGTGAACATTTACATCAGGTAGATGCACTCCTCGGAGCAATCAATTGTGGAAGAACAGAAGGGCATTGTTTGCATAGGGAGATAGATAGGTGGGGGGAATGCATGGGAGGGAAGAATATGGAAGAAGTAGGAAGAGAGCTGTTACATTGTGGGAAATTGCAGTCAATGTCATGAAACAAAATGTATATGAACTAATGTGTGGAAAATGAATTTGCTCTATAAACTTCCACCCAAATCACAATAAAAATTGAAAGAAAAAAAACCTCTTTAAAGTGTTTAAGAGCAAAGATGTCACTTTGAAGACTAAGGTACACCTAACACAAGCCATAGTATTTTCAATTACCTCATATGATGTGAAAATTGGACAATGAATAAAGAAGATGAAAAAAGAGTTGATGCCTTTGAATTTATTCAAAATTATTAATTTTGAATAATAAAATTATTAATGTTGGCAAGGAATACAAATACAGCATGGACTGCCAGAAGAACAAACAAATCTGTCCTGGAAGGACGGCCAGACTATTCCTTAAAAGCAAGAATGGCCAGATTTTTTGTCACCTGCTTTGGTCATGTGGTCAGAAGGGACCAGTCTCTGGAGAAGGATAATCATGCTGAGGAAAGTATAGGGTCAGCAAAAAAGAGAAAGATCCTCAATAAGATGGGCTGACACAGTGCCTGCATTGATGTGCTCAAGCATAGCAAGGATTGTGAGGATGGCGCCGGACAGGGCAGTGCTTGGTTCTGTTGCACACAGGGTCACCATGCATCTGAGCCAACTCAACAGCACCCAACAACAACAACAACTCAGTTATTTGGTGGGAGTTACAAGGACTGTGGCTGTTGTTCTTGTTAGGTGCCATCAAGTATCTTCCAACTCATGGAATCCTTATGGACCACAGAATGAAACATTGCCTGGCCCCGAACAATTCTCACAATTGTTGCTGTGTTTGAGTCCATGGTTGCAGCCACTGTCTATCTATCTCATTGAGAGTTTTCCTCTTTTTTGGTGACCCTCTGCTTTACCAAGCATGATATCCTTGTCCAGGGACTAGTCCCTCCTCACACCATGACCAAAGTACAAGAGTCCTTCCCTCTAAGGAGCATTTTGGCTGTACTTCATCCAAGACAGATTTGTCTGTGCCTCTGGCAGCCCATGGTATATTCACTATTCTTCACCAACACCATAATTCAAGTGCATCAATTCTTCTTCTGTCTTCTGACAAATCCACAGAAGGAGCTAGAAGGATTGTGGTGGACACTTCAGAGTATAGCTAAACTCAAACAAACCTAATTCACTGTCATCGAGTCGATTCCAATTCATAGAGAACCCCATTGGGTTTATAAATCTTTACAGAAGCAGACTGCCTCATCTTTCTTCTGTGGACCAGCTAGTGGGTTTGAACCACTGACCTTTTGGCTAGCAGCCAAATGCCTTAATTACCACAGTAGCAAATCTCCTCGGACCATGGCTAAACCTACTGCCATCGGGTCAATTCCAACTCATAGCATCCCCCATTGAGTTTCCAAGGCTGTAAATCTTCACAGAAGTAGATTGCCTCATCTTGCTCCTATGGAGTAGCTGGTGGGTTTGAACCACTGACATTCTGGTTAGCAGCCAAATGCCTTACAAGACTATAGTTAGAAGGGTCATATTAAGTAATTCACTGCACTGCAGAAGAGGTGGTATCCTTGAAGTCGTCATGTACTCTGGTGGGTTATCGGCCCATTTATGTCTATTTAGCTGTCACCCTGTGGTGTCTGGGACAGAAATGAGACTTCCAGAGTAGAACCAGTAGGAATGGGCAGAGGAAGTCAGGAGTCAAAACAGGGAAAGAAATAGGTGGGTTCCAGAGATGTAGAAGTCTGAACCCCAAGAAGAACATGGCCAGAGCCCAGCAACCAAGCCTGCACCAACTGATGGGGGATCATCTGTGTCCCGCAGCCAGGACTTGTGAACTGTTTCCCTTACCATCCCAGGACCCTGTTTAGGCCATGACTCCATGGGCCCCTGGCAAACTGGGCAGTCACAGCGTCTCTCTCTGAGTCCACCAAGGATAAGTCTGAGAATTGTTCACTTGGCTGGATGTGGAACATCAACTAGAAAACTTGCCTCTAAACCAAGCCAACCTCCTGGACTCAGCAACAGAAAAGAAGGGCTGCTGGGAAATAGCTATTCCCTTACCAGGGGGAGCTCTTGACATTCCCAGCACCATGGGGTAGAGGTTAACCTCCTTGGTACTCCACACACACCTAGACCTGAAATCTAGGTAACCACGCAACCTCTCCACCTCTACAGGTGTTTTTCCAACAGCAATAAGGGCTCCTCATTTTCCCCTTGTTGCCCCATCGTAACAAGAGACTTTTCCTTGGCCCTATGTTCTCCCCCTTCTCATCCCAGAGAAACAGCCCCTGTCTAGCTGCTGCCTGTCCCTCCACTGAGGCTGACACTAGCTACCTCATGCCTCCTGAATCTGGTGATGATCCCATCCCTATGGGGTTAGATGACACCGTTCTCCCCCAGCTTTGCCCTACCCCTTTCTCTGCCCACTCCTTAGGTGCTGGGTCCTCATCCCCATCTCTTCTCACCTCATGCTCCCCTCAGATGAGTCTACCAAGGACTTACATGTCCATAGTTCCCTTCACAGCCTGTGTGAGCTTCAGTCTTGAAACCACTGGCCCTTTGTCTTGGGTTGAATAGTGACCCCCACAATCTGTGTCCTTCCCAGAACCTCAGAATGTGATTTGATTTGGAAATAGGGTCATTGCAAATTCATTGGTAAAGATGAGGAACTGGAGCAGGTTGGGATCTTAATCCAATGTGATTGGTATCTTCATGAGAAGAAACACAGGGAGACACACAGAGAATGCCATCTGTAGACATGTGATGTGTCTACAAGCCAAGGAACACCAAAGACTGTTGGCAACACTTGAAGCTAAGGAAAACAGCAGGGCCTTGAGAGGGAGCATGGCCCTCCCGACATCTTGATTTCAGATTTATGACTTACAGAAGAGTGAGAGAATAAATTTCTGTATTTTTAACCCACCAAAACCAATTCCACTGCCATCAAGTTAATTCCAACTCATAGTGACCCTATAGGACAGAAATGAACTGCCCATAGGGTTTCCAAGGCTGTAAATCTTTACAGAAGCAAACTGCCTCTGTCCTCCATGGAGTGGTTGGTGGATTCAAACACCCGACCTTTTGGTTAGTCGCTGAATGCCTTAGCCACTGCACCACCAGAGCTCCTTTTTAAGCCACCAGGTTGGTGGTAATTTGTTACAGAAGCCCTAGGAAGCTGATGTTGCTGTTGTTGTGTGCCATCGAGTGGGACCCGACTCATAGCGACACCTCCTTGGGTTCAGTGGGTTTCAGAGGCAGTATCACTATGGAAGTAGATTGTCCAACCTTCCTTCTGAGGAGTGGCTGGTGGGTTTGAATCTCCAGCTTTCTGGTTAGCAGTCAAGTGCCTTAGGCACTACGCTGCCAGAGCTCCTAGGAAGCTGACACAACCCACAAACATAACCTCACTGCAAGCTGGACTTGAACTCTCCTTGACATCACTGTCTTGTCCATTCTCCCTCCCACAATTCTTTCAAATCCCTCCACTTCCTGTGTGGATCCCCACCATCTCTCTCTGGACTCTTTCCATGATCTCCTAATAAACCTGCTGCCTTCAGTCCCCAAGACATTCTCTTTTGTTCACTGAGAACAGGCCCCTTTTGGTCTTGGCTGAGACATCAGGTTCCTTGGTGGAGGCCACTGGCCTGGTGTTGGGTTGGAGGCCAAGGTTTATGCCCTATCCCCTCCCCACTGGCTGTGCTACCCTGGAGGGACCCAGGACCTCTTCTTCCCCCTTCCCTAGCTCTGCATTCTGTAAGGGCAGTTACCACACTGGGTGTGTGTCCCTTTCTGTCCCCAAGATTGAGCACAGCACCTGACATACAGTATCAGGGGATGAAGGCTTGACTAGCAGAGCAGGAGCCCACTGATTCCAAATCTCCACCGTGTTGATGTAGGGAGAACATGACTCGCTCTCTGTGTGTGCACATGTGTGCATAGGTAAATATTTAAGGTTAGGTAGCTTTCTACTTTTTCCACTTCCAGGTGAAGGTTTTTAAAGGTTGACTGCTGAATTCAGCTCACCAGGCCTTCCTCTCACAAGCATAGGTAACTAGGGGCAAACACAGGTAATTTAATCAAAGAAAGAAACTTAGATAGACAGATAAATTGTAATTAATAATAAGCATCTCAGTGGGCCACTCACTAAACAGAAGACAGATCATTGCAGGGCCGCGCTGTGTGGTTACACTGTTCCTGCACTGTACAAAGGCACCCAGCCAAGGGGTGAGTAGGGGCTGGAATCTACCCAGACTTTACTTGCCACACTATGTGCCCTGGAGGAAGAAGTACCTTGTTTTTCGCACACACATGTTGTCTGCTCCCCAAGCCATTAGTTTATAGTGCTACGTCCCTTCAGAGGAGGCTCCTTTTCAAAATTGCCCCTCATTTCCCTGTGTCTTTATAATCTTGAGTTCTGTCTTATTTATTATTATTTACTAGACTTTTACTATAAACCTATGGGATGAGGTTTTACCTTTGGAGACCCTCAGACGTTTGAGTAGTGTTGTTTTAAGTAAATGTTTGTTCTTAAAATGTAGATCAGTCGTGTCAGCTTTTCAAGAAGCATCACCCTTGAGCAGCCCACCACAGTGAATTCCTTCAGCTCCCTCAAGGTGGGAGACCAAATGAAGCCTATGTTTCAGTGTGGAATAGGATCTGCAGGCATGGGCCACTCACCTGCACTATTCCACTGCATGGGTGGAGCCCTGCTGCCTCTATTTCAGGCCCAGCACTTGCCCCACTCCTTAGCACCTAGGCCATGTGACTGAAGAGGAAAGCTGAGATTAGCCCCAAAGGCCAACAGGGCCTTTGTTTTCATTCTGGGAGGAATGAGTGGAGGCTGTATGATGTTTTTGTTTTTTTCAAACAATACTTTATTAAAGTCTAATTTACATACAGCACAATGCACAACTCTAGGGTGTATAACTGGACACTCATCTACTTAACCACCAACCAGATCAAGGTAGAGAACATTTTCAGTGCCCTATTGGACTGCTAACCCACCAGCCACTCATTGGAAGGAAGATCGGGCAATCTATTTGACAGCAGTGAGGTTTTTTTTTTGTTGTTGTTTAGAAGCAGTATTGGATTACCCAATGAGCAAGGTAAGCACAGGCTTACTTGTGCTTGCTTACTAATCTGTAGTGAACAGTTTCACAGTTTTCACCCATGTGAAATTCTTCACCACAGATAAGTAATTACGCACAAGTAAGCCCCAGCTTACCTTGTTTGTTGGGTGATCCACCCCTGCCTAGAAGTTTACATCACGGTCCTTCCCCAGCCACTGTTCCCCTAGGGCAGCTACTGCTCTGATTTCGATCACGATAGCTCAGTTTTGCTTGTTCTACAATGTCACAGAAGTGGAACTGAACACAATGTACTCTTGTATTTGGCTCTGTTCACTCAACATAATTGTTCTGAGATTCATCCAGCTTGATGAGTGTATCGATATGGTTCGTTCTTTCCTGTGGTTGAGTAGGATTCCATTGTGTGAATATATAATTTCTTCACTCATGCTCCTGTTGATGGACATTTAGGTTGTTTCTGATTTGCGGTTATTACGGATCAGGCTGCTGAGAACACTTATGGACAAGTTTTTGTGTGGATGTATGGTTTCATTTATTTTGGGTAAATACCTACGAGTGGTTTTGCTGAGTCATGGGGTGCATGTATGTTTGACTTTATAAGAAACTCCCAGACCTTTCTCCTGTTTAGTACCATTTTATTTCCTCACCAGCACTGTGTGAGAGTTCTGGCTGCACCACATTCTCACCAACACTCGGTATTGTTGGTAACAGTTTAGGAAGAAAGAGATTTAGGAAGAGAGGTGTCCTAGCATTTGGCCCCCAGTGCTTAGTCCAGTTCTGGGCCTGGGCCTGGGTGCCACCTGTGCTGTTAGTGGGAATGGAAGGCAGCAGTTGCTGGTTTGAGTGGCTCAGGAGTACCCTCTGTAGGCTTGAGGTAGGCAGCCACTACCAGCTGGGAGGGTCTGTAAATGCCGGCCAGGCAGCCACAATTAGTCTTAGGTTGCAAAGGTCAGGCTGAACTGGAATGCAGGTAACATACTGAAGGTTCCTCCTCTCGAAATGGTGCTCAGCTGAAATCCAATTATTTTCATAAAGAGTGGAAATGTTGTCCACCCAAAACATAATGGGGACCCGAGGCAGAGAAGCATGGGCAGGGAAATGTGTGACCAGGTCCAAGAACCACTCTGTTCTATTCTAACTGGGTTCTTGTCAGCAGAGAAAGAATAGTTGGCTGTTGGGAGGCGGGGTTAGAGGGGAGAATCCTCCCATGGATCCTCACTTTTGACATGGGTAGTGGGTGGATGGTGGTGGTGGTGGTGTGTATATATGTGTTAGTTTTAGTTTGCATATACTGGCACAAGGCTGCTGGGTTGTTTCTGCAGCCCAGGAAGCCAGTAGTGTCTCCAAACAGTAGGAAAAAGGCAGTTGGTGAGGACCTGACCTGGGTCAATGGAAAGGATTTCAAATGGGAGGAATCCACGGCACAGCTTCCTTGAGTTGATCAACACATGTGCCACCAGGGCTCTAAGGCTGGCTCCTTGTCTCTGTTCTGGGTGCTCTGTGCTTCCTTGCCCCCCATCCCTTTGTTTTCCAATCCATCCAGTGTTTTCTAGTTTTTAAAGAGAGTATAGATAAGAGTCTCATGAAGATGAGAGGAGGTGGCCACCTTTCCTGTCAATTAATCCCTGCCTCTGAGGTGAGAGCATCTGTCTGAGGTTATCATAGGAGCTTCAGAGTCCTGGAAGGAGCTCTGGTAGTGTAATGCCTGAGACATTTGACTGTTAACCAGAAGACTGGAGGTCCAAGCCCACCAGCCACTCTTTGGAAGGAAGATTGGGCAATGTACTTACTTCCGTAGTGATACCACCTCAGAAACCCAAGGAGGGGTCACTATGAGTCGAATCCGACTCAATGGCAGTGCATTTGGTTTGGTTTGGTTTTGTCAGAGTCCTGGAAGTCTCTCTGCACCATCAATGTTTCCCTCCATTCAGGAGGGTTCTGTGACTTTTACTGAAAAATACTTATTTACTTCTGAAAATTACCCAATGAAAATTCTGTGGATCACAACAGAATTCTGTTAGATATAATGCTGAAAGACAAGCCCCCTAGGTTGGAAGGCACTAAACAACATAAGGTCACTGTGAGTCAGAGCTGACTCAATCTAACAAACAACAACATAATGTGTAGCACACATATCATACCAGGACTAGGTTACAGGCAACAGAATCTGATTCTGCCTAACATTAAGGTAGAAAAGGAAACATTTTGGAAATATACACGGGGTACAGGAGCTCTGGTAGCATAGTGCCTAAAGCACTTGACTGCTAACCAGAAGGCTGGAGGTTCAAACCCACCAGCCACGCCTTGGAAGGAAGGTTGGGCAATCTACTTCCGTAGTGATACTGCCTCGGAAACCCAAGGAGGGGTTGTTATGAGTCGGAGATGACGTGATGGCCCATAACAACAACAACACACTGGGTGCATACTATGACTCATAGCGACCCCCACTGGGATTTTAGTATTTGGACACTGTCAACCTTCCCTGCATTTCTCCACTCAGGAAACAAAATCCAGGTAAAGAGCGTCCTCTTGGCTGAGCTGGGGCCACAAGCCCTCCACTGAAAAAGTGATAAGCAAGTTATTTAACTTCTCAGAATCTCCTGTCCCTGATCTCTCCAGCTAATTCAACTTTTCATCACGTGTGATCACTACGGTTAAAAAAAGGGCAAAATTGATGAACAGTGATGAGATGTGGGGTTAAGGAAAGCAGGATGGGGAGTCATGTTTTGAAAAAAATGATGAAAATCTAAAAATAGAGCATTGGTTTCCCCATGGAGGTTATCTGTGAGAAAAAAAAAATGTATTACTTGAAACCCATCTAATGGTGGACAAAGTTCTAAGGTAGAATGGCTTTACTGAAATTGTTCTTGAATATACATAGATATAGATCATTTCCCAGATAAGATAAGATCTTGGTTTCCTTGATAATTGTTTTATGTTAGACTGTAAATCCTTGATATTTAAAGACTCTGCACATTCCAACGGACTCTTCCTGAGTTCTACTGGTAGGACTTCAGATAGGTATGTTGTTGTTGTTGTTATGTGCTGTCGAGTCGGCCCCCGACTCATAGCGACCCCTCCTTGGGTTTCCCGACTCATAGCGACCCCTCCTTGGGTTTCCGAGGCAGTATCACTACGGAAGTAGGATTGCCCAACTTTCCTTCCGAGGAGTGGCTGGTGGGTTTGAACCGCCAGCCGTCTGGTTAGCAGGCAAGTGTCTTAGCCACTATGCTACCAGAGCTCCCAATAGGTATAAGGAAGGTATAAGATAGGTATAAGGAAACCAAAACCAAACTCACTGCCATCAAGTGGATTCCAACTCATAGCAGCTCCCTCTGGGTTTCTGAGGCATGTAAATCTTTACTGAAGTAGATTGTCCAGTCTTCCTTCTGCAGAGTGGCTGGTGGGTTTGAACTGGCAACCTTGTGGTTAGCAGTCAAATGCCCTAGGCACTACATCACCAGAGCTCCTTTCAGATAGGTAAGTGAACATGTATTATAAGATCCATTGAAGCTGAAGATCAAAACCAAACTGAGGAGAAGGTGCTGAAGGGAGATTGAGTGGGATTAGGTCTCCAGGGCAGCAAAACCAACAACAAAAAAACTCACTACCATTGAGTTTACTCTGACTCATAGCGACCCCATTGGGTTTCCAAGGCTGTAATTCTTGACCGAAGCAGACTGCCTCATCTTTCTAATGTGGAGGGGCTGGTGGGTTCAAACTAGACTTTTTAGTGAGCAGGCAAATGCCTTAACCACTACACCACCAGAGCTCCTTGAGCTACAGAACAAAACATTTAAATTCAGAAGAGGAGCCCTGGGCAGCAAGACGGCCATGTGAGTCCTTTACTGAACATGCTCTCTCCCCTAGGCCTGCTCCTTTCTTTAGGAAAACCCCAGACTTAATGAACAGAAAAGCATCTGAACACTCCAACGCATGGCAGAACAAGTGCTAAACAGGAAAAGAAGAGCCAGTCTCTGCCTGGGTGTTTGCCAAAGACTCTGCTTGTCCTGTGAAGATCTGACATGGATGAAGGGGAGGCAGAGAAGGAGATGCTCCAATACCTGGCACAGAGGAGCTCTGGAGAAACGGTTCAACATGCCTTGAGAAAACATTAATGGAGAAGGAAACCAAACATATACCAAAATAGAAGAGAAAATGCAGATGGTGTTAACATCTTCAAACTGCAAGCATATTTGCAATTGGAAAAAGCACAGTTTGAAAATGAAGGTCAAGAGTTTTAGCAGAAACCTAAGAAATAATGGAGTTGTATGAAAAGCTAACATGAAACTTGCTTGGAAAGTAACTGTAATTGGCTGCAATGAGGTAAGACTTCAGTCACGTGGTGGAAAAAGCTGGATACAGAGACAATAAAGGAAAAGTCTTGAAGAAGAGTTGGGAAAAAAATGTTTGTTTTTTTTTTAAATCAAATCCAAATTATTTTCTATGAAAAAAAAAAGCTTATGATAATAAATTGAGCATTCATTTTGCTGAAAAAACAAAAAACACAAAACTTAACAGAATTGCTCACCACAGACGGAAAATTAACTCATGTCGATTTGTGACCCTTACAAAAGATCCTTATGCCCAGAGGTTCCAAACTCAGCACTTGGCATGGGCCCAGAAGACCCAGGCTGTCCAACTGAATTAATAGAACAAGGAGTTTTAATTCATAACCTGTGGAAATCCTCACAATTTCATGAATTGGGGTGGGAGTGGTGTGGGGGTGGTGTTACTCTCTCCATTTTGAGATCTGGACCCTGAGGCTTGGAGGTGGGCTACCTGGCCCAAGCCTACCCCCTCACGTGGTTTCTGTCAGAATACCAGCCTGCTGGTGGCAACTTTGACTCTTGTGGTGTGTTATAAATATGGACGGTCCAGACACTGTGTGTGAGTGCTGCAGATCATGTCTCAAGCAGGCAGATGAGCGTCCCACATGGTTCTGAGGAGCAGGCACCCTGCTGCGCAGGCTCACCCTTCTTAGGCTGAGAGGCAAGACTCCACCATTCTCCAGATGGGTGTAGGAGACAACCCTGAGAAATTCGCCCTCCTCTCAGCTTGGCCTGCCCCAAAACGTTCCCAGAGTGAACCCCCTTGGCTTGTCTAGCTCGGACTCATGATCTTTGGTCTCATCTGAATATGTGGGATGCAAGTACATTTACCCCAATTCAAAACTCTTGGCGAGAATGACAGCACAACTTGAAGAGTGTAATCAATGAACATCACTGTATTGTACAGGTAGAAATTGTTGAAATGGTGTATCTTTGGCTATGTATACTTTAACAACAACAACAAAACACAGGTAGAAATTGTTGAAATGGTGTATCTTTGGCTATGTATACTTTAACAACAACAACAAAACCGCCACAGTGGTGATAACAGCAACAATAGTTCAGGATCAATGTGCCACCAGCCATCCTCACCTGATAAGGAGCCTTTCAGAGAAAGACCTATCTGAGATAAGGGTTTGGAGTGGCTCCCTGGCTCTAGCCACAGTGGAATGCCTCTTTTCCCCAGCCCCCCATCAGAAGGGCAGGAGGGTTAGACCCACCAGCCCTGGTGGAGCCAGAGCTTCAGGCCTTCCCTGGACCTTAATGTCTCTATCAGGCAAAAGGGAGTGTGGACTTGATGATGTTTTTTGTCCCTTTCCCACTACAGACCTGGGACTGGGCTACTTTACCAGTAGTGCCACCAACTCTCACACAGACTGGGCAGGAGCTGCAGGAAACACTGAGCTGGGACCTGGAGGGAGGCCTCACTGCAGTGTCTGCCTTGCCAAACTCTCTGGTGGCTCCAAGTGGTGTCATGGCCCAGTCACTGGCAACGGTGAGTGAAAATGCCCCACTCCCCATGCCGCCTGCTCACTTAGACCACGAAAGCAGACAGAGGACTCTGGGAGGAAATTCCTCTGTGGGCAGGAAAACATCTGACTGGGGAGTTACATGAGTGGCAGTTACTAATAGTGCTAACCGAGGGGTAAATACAGCCTATTAAGGTAATAAAAGAGTTGGTTCCAAAGTTTACGCCGCTGATTCCAAAAAATATTAGAAAGCATTATTTCCACTCTTCAGAAAGATTTCTCTTTATAGGTACATAGTGAATTTGGGGGAATCTGGGGGAAAACATTTGGTAGAGACTGAAATGAACTAAACAAAAACATTTTGGGAGAGAAAGTAGCTTGCCTCACCCTCTCCTTTTTGTGAGGTGTATCCAAGGTTTATGCTCAAAACAAAAGGTGTTTAATAATTACCTTTGTTGACCTCTGTACTTTCTGGCTTCCTCCACTCCTGGGCACAAGACATGGCCATTCCTAGGGTGTGACCGGGCAGACACAGGTGGTTGGCCAGGTCAGCAGTCTCTCCTCTGGATCGATCCCCAAGGTAAGCCGTGGGTGAGGGAAACCTGCCGCTCCCCTGGCCAGCCCAGAAGGAGCCTTACGTGATCTTCCCGAATATTTTTTTTTTCATTCCTTATATATTCAGTCAGAAAATACTCATCTTGTGGATCTAGCATGCTTGAGATGTCTTAAAGATCTTGGGGGAGAAATGATGAGAACAAGATTTACTGCCCAGACTTGATTCCCTGGCCCCCCCCCCCCCACTTCTGAAAAAATCGAGTTAGATCATGGAGTTAAAGTGACTTTCAAGCATGTCACTGTTGCAGACTAAGAGGCATAACAAGCCTGTGAGCTTGGGGGCTGGAGGCTGGTGGGAGAGAGGCGGACACACATTTGATACAGAAAAGAACCCAGGAAGCTCCATTTCCTGGGCCTGAGCAGAATGAAGATAGTGACTAATATTTATTCCTGGGACTGAGTAAATTACTAAGGGATTAACAATTTACTTGCCAAAAACCTGAGCTAATAATCTGCCGTTGGAGTCTGTCCCCGTGTCACAGAGGCACCAGCTGAGAAGAGCCCTGGCCAAGCTCCCACTGGCCGGATCATTTGCTGAATTGAGACCTAGCCCATGCCCTCCTTGCAGCTTCCTGGAACTAGCAGGAGAGAAAAATGGGGGAGACAAGCCTGAGGAAAAGGAGAGAGGACAAGAAGTCGATCCAGAGTAATGAACCCAAGACCACAAGTCTCCAGAAAGAGGTAAGGCGGTTTTCTTTTATGGGGCTTTTCACAGGTGAAGTGGGGTGTTTTAATGAGGAGCCCCAGACAGAGGGAAGTCCCCGCTAATCCTACTGACTAACAAAAGGAAGTGATCTCGGATTATTAAGGTACATCTCGAAAGGAACGAATCTTTGGAGTCAGGCAATGAGCAACACCCTCCCTCTCAGCCAGTCTCAGGCAGGAAGGGCCGGGTTTGACTGAGTCTAGTGATGCCCTCGCCAACCCGAGGACACACAAAAAGCACAGCACAGGTAAGTCCAAGTGTGTCCTAACTCAGCTAGGCAGCTTCAGGGTGAACGTAGACCTCACCCAGATTAGAATCCAGGCAGTTGCTCAGCAGGAGGAAGGATTCTGGAGGGATGGAGGGGAGTCAAGCTGTCAGCCCTGAAGAGGGAAGTATGGAGGCTAGAACCATTAAGGGAGCAGGGCTAAGGTCCCAGGGAGGGGCAAGTGGCTGGTAACCAAAAGGCTGACGGTTCCAATTCACCCTGCAGCTCAATGGAAGGAACAGGCTAGGGGTTTCTTATGTTTTTGTTTTCAGCCAAGAAAACCCTATAGAGCAATTCGACTCTGTAACACACAGGGTCTCCTAAGTCACAAATCAACCACATAAACAAAATCAACAAGAAAAGAGCAGAGCTGAGACTGTCCTGGGCCCTCCCCTGAGGCCCAAAACGGAGCTGGCATTACTCTCCAGGGACCCCACTGTGTGTGGCCAGGGGCAGATTACCCAATAAGCAAGGTAAGCATGGGCCTACTCGTGTTTACTTATTAATCTGTAGTAAACAACTTCACATGAGTTTTACCACATCTTTGATCTTTGATGTGGTGAAAACCATGAAATTGTTGACTGGTAAGTAAGCATATGCAAGCCCATGCTTACTTTGCTTACTGGGTAATACAAGACTATGTGCCACATCCCTCGGGTGGCAAGTCCACAGATGGGGTCTTCCTGGTCCTCTGGGCTCTCACCCTGAGCTCAGCCTCTGAGCTGCCAGGCAAGCACACACCCTGACCTCAGGTTCTCCAACAGACCTCGGTGGCTTCCAAGAGCTGGTGTTATAACTAGGGCCATGCACATTAGACATTTCCTCCTTTTCAAAAAAACTATTTTTTATGGACATATAATTTCTATTTATAGTTTATTGATGCATAGTTTATTGACTTATAGCAAGAACTGTGAGGCAAGTGCAGGACCTGGCAGTGTTTTGTTTTGTTGTACATAGGGTCACTGTGAGTCGGAGCTGACTTGACGTCATCTAACAACAACAACAGTTTATATAGGTCCCTGGGTGATGCAAGCAGTTTGCAATCAGCTGCTAACCGAAAGGTTGGCAGTTTGAACCCAGCCAGCGCCTCCACTGAAGACAGGCCTGGTGATGTGCGGGTGATGTGCTTCCATAAAGATTACAGCCAAGAAACTGAACCCACACCTGTGGCTTCCAGCCAAACAGTGGACAGGCATATGAGTTGAACATGTACCTGAGGTAGATACACTCCTTGGAGAGAACAAGCATGGGAGAAAGAAGGGCTGCTTATGCACAGGGAGACAGCTCAGGAGGCAGGAGTGTATGGAGGGATGGACACTGGGAAGAGGTAACTATAGGGAGGAAGCAGAGATGTTGCATTGTGGTAAATTGTGGTCAATGTTATGAGACAAAGTGTATGTGAACTGCTATATGGAAAGTGTATTTGCTCTGTAAACTTTCACCCAAATCACAATAAAAAGAAAAAAAAAAAAAAAAAAGATTACAGCCGAGAAAACCCTATGGAGCAGTCACTCTAATACACGAGAGGGCCATGAGTGAGAATCAAGTCCATTGCAAAGGCTTTGTTCTTCAGTTAGTTTATATACAGGTAAACCCTCAGATCTGTAGTGTTCAGTTTGAGCCTGACATGTGCATCACCCCAGAAAGTTCCTTCCAGTCTCTCGGGACAGTCCCCTACCCATGATTTCTATCACCATAGATTCCTTTTGCCTGTTCTTGAACTTCACATAAATTGAATCACACTGTGTGTGCCCGAGCCAGATTTTATTCTTAGAACACTCACACAAAATGACATCTAAGGAAGCTCCCCATCCCCGGTATTTCTGCCCTCAGAGGCCTCTGTTGCTCACCGGGACTCCAAGCCCTGATCTCTCTCTCTGCTTTGGTGAAGAAGCTCTGCTCTACTCTGCCCAGCTAAAGAGGTGTGTCCCAAGAAGGGCCTCTGTCACTGGTGACCTGTTTGCTAAGTCAGCCTTTCCCTACTGGACCCTTTGATGATGGCAGCAAAGGTAGTAGTTAGGAGTGTGGAACCTGAGCCACGTCCACCCGGGCAGTTACCTAACCCTCTGTGTCTCAGTTTTCCCCTCTGTAAAATGTACCCTGCCTCTTGGGGCTGCTGTGAGGAACAAGGCTGGTTACGGCAGAAGCGCTAGTGAAAGTACCTCAATTGCAGCTGTGCTGGCCACACTCACCACCCTGCTAGCGGTGGGCCCGGGGCTTTTAACCAGTTCACTTCGGTTCAGCCCCCTGCTGAGAATTTGTGTTTCCACCCCAGATATACTGAATCAGAATCTATAGTTTAACAAGATCCCCAGGTGATTTTGAGATTCCCTGGTTATTCTTATGTATAAAGTCTTGTTAAAAGGCAGATTCCGACTCAGTATATCTGGAGTGGAATGGAAAATTCTCAGCAGGGCATCAAACCGAAACTCTGGGTGGGCAGCGGCATTCATTCACCCTCCTCTCCCTTCCTGCACACCCTAGGTGGGCCTCATCAGCGGCATCTGCATCATCGTGGGCACCATCATTGGCTCTGGCATCTTCATTTCCCCCAAGTCTGTACTCAGCAACACGGAGGCTGTGGGGCCCTGTCTCATCATATGGGCAGCCTGTGGGATTCTCGCAACACTGGGTAACAGACCCACTCCCTGCTGTATGGGGGAGGGGCAAACACCTGCCCACTGTCTGTGCTCTGGCCTTGCTGTCGCTGTTCCAGGCCAATGTATATGCAGCAAATAAGTGTAAATTGGGCTGTGACTAAGTGTCCAATGGCCAGGACTCAGGGCCATCCTATGAGAGGGTCATGGTGGTGGGCTCCTGGGAGCAGTGCTCCCAGGAAGGGAGGTGCCCTCAGCCCAGGCCACTTCTCAGGAGGGCCTGGGGCCATTGCTCTTTTCCAGGTGCTCTGTGCTTTGCGGAACTTGGCACTACGATCACCAAGTCAGGAGGCGAGTATCCTTACCTAATGGAGGCCTTTGGGCCCATTCCGGCCTATCTCTTCTCCTGGACCAGCCTCTTCGTCATCAAGCCCTCCTCCTTTGCCATCATCTGCCTCAGCTTCTCTGAGTATGTTTCCGCGCCCTTCTACTCAGGCTGTAAGCCTCCTGAGGTCGTGGTTAAGTGTCTGGGCGCCGCTGCCATCAGTGAGTATCCCAACAAAACTAGGTGGGAGTCAGCAGAAACCCTGCACAATGTCAAGACCCTAGCCTAGGCTCCTTGTTTCTAGAAAGAGGTCCTATGGGCCCAGAGGCTCTGGTGATAATCAGGCAGAGCTTTCTTGGCCCAGGGCCCCATGTCACTTGCCATCCCTTCTGGCTGGCTGAGGGGCGATGGAGGAGAGGGCCCACCTGGAGAAGCTCCAGAGGCTCTTCCCTCGAGGGCTGAGCTACCAGCAGCATCCTGCACAGGCAGTGCCTGGCTGCTTCTCCATCGCTGAAGCAGCCCCGTTTGATTTCAAAGGTTACCATTAGGTGCATTTTAAAGGTTTTTGAACACCCTTGTTCGGATTTGCCCTCTCAACATTCAGATTAATCTGGCAGTGTTGGCCATGGGAGGTTGGGGGTGGGGAAGAACGGTGAATAGAAGACTCTTCCCAGGGCTTCTAAAAAGGAAGACAATGCTGAAAACCATAAAGGCAGAATGTTTTCCCACCTCTCTCTCTCTCCAGTGCTCATCACAACGATTAATGCTCTGAGCGTGCGGCTGGGGAGCTATGTCCAGAACATCTTCACGGCGGCCAAGATGGTGATCGTGGCCATCATTGTCATCAGTGGAATGGTCCTCCTGGCCCAAGGTGATCTTGGGCAGGCAGGGAGGGCGGGCAGCACACAGGCACAGACCTCCTTTTAGTCGAAGCACTCTTGTTTTAAGGAAGCAAGGCAGGAACTCAATGGAAAGTGTCTTTTGCATCCGTTTTTATGAGCCATACCCTCTGTCACATGAAGGTGAATGCAAAGTTGCAGTCTGGTCAGCTGACACCTGCTATCCACTGTTTGGCTTAATTACAGGAAATACAAAGAATTTCGAAAATTCTTTTGAGGGTTCAAAAGTGTCTGTGGGAGCCATCAGTCTGGCATTTTATAATGGACTCTGGGCATACGACGGATGGTAAGACACTCCTGGAAAGCTGTCTCGAGTCTGGTGGTGGGTTTCTTTAGCCATTTTTAGTTGAAACTATTTGGAAAGCAATGAGCTCACTCTTCTTTCTGGGGTTTGGTGTGGGCCTAAAATTCACCTTCAGATCTCCCTTTTGTTAAGCACCCATCCCCTCACCCTTCTACTCCCCTCTGAGCACAAAGCCACTTGCCCCTTTCTCAGTGTTGGTTGTGGCACAGACCTTACAGGTGCTTTGGTGAGACTTCTCCAGGCCAAGACAGGCTCAGTAGAACTGGGGCAGCCAGAGCTGTCCACGCACTTGGCAAGGCAAAAAGTATTCAGTAGCACTTCTATTCCAGCCTTGAAAATATTCAGTTTAGTAGACGAGATGCTGTTTATTTTGTTTCTTATAGAAGAACCATGGCCATCAGTGATGTTGGTCTTTCCCTCCTCCAAAGCATCTGAAGATTTCAATACCTTTGCAGATAATGAAATCTTCTATTTTCAAAGTGATTTGGACACTTGCTCCCAATTATTCCTGAAAATTCATGCAATTCTCACGAAGGGCAAAGACTTGATCAATTTCTGGTTGTGTGGGTTTGGGTAAAGCCTCACTTCCCACCAGTCACCAGAAAGAAATTGCTCTGGTATTTTTGCAGAATTTTCTCTATGGTGGAGAATCTCCCCCCACCCCCCAAATACTACTGCATTTTCAGTTACACTGCACTTTATGCTATTCAACAATTTCTACATAAATTTCTACATAATTTCTACACAATGCATGAACATTCTCATTATTTCCATTCTGGTTGTTCCATTTACATTAATCTTAGCTTTGCTGCCCCCTTACATGTTCATCTTTATTTTAGAGAAATTGTTGACCATTTGGTGTTAGATGATTTTTTAAAGGAGCACAGTACTCACAGGTGATACTCTTTATTCTGTGAGCCAATCTGTTCTAGAGCTAGTTTCAGTTCATGGTTTAAAGAATCAGGGCCCTAGTTTCAGTTCAAGGTTGAAACAGTATCTCATGGCAATGATCTCAGGGAGTCCTCTAGTCTCAACCAGTCTCGTAAGTCTGGACGTTTTAAGAACTTGAGCTCTGATCCACATTTTTCTCCCACCCTATCAGGCCCATTTATTTGGGTCTTGATCAGACTGGTCAGTAGCAGTTGCCAGGCATCATCTAGTTCTGGTCTCAGAGAAGATGAGGCTGTGGTTCATGTAGACTATTAGTACTTTGTTTTCTGAGTTGTGGGTTTCCTTCTCTTTTGCTCCTGATGAGAAGAGACCAAAAGTTACCTTAGAAGGTTGCCTGCAGGTTTTTAAGACCCTAGTGCTACTCAACTCACTAGGATGTAGAACATGAACTTTGTAAACTATATTATGCCAGTTGACTGAGCTGTTCCATAAGACAAAAGTCCTAAGCCTTCAAACCCAGGATAACAATCTTGCAAAGTTCTTGGTTATGTCTGAGAAGTATCTATTTGTAACTGTGTCTTCTATGAATATATATGCCTGAACACATATATCTGTACATACATGCACATATAGAAACTTCTGTCGTGCACACATATGCACACACCTGTACCTACCTATACCCATATTAAGCCAATACACATACATATGTGATCATATACTTGTTTTTTGGTGGTGGTGTTGTTGCCAAATTATATATGTCAAATTCTTTAGTACAAACATTCTTTTCTCTTGAGCACTTCTTAGTGACATCGTTTACTTCGGTCAAGCTGTGCTCACTACATCCATAACCAGTGCTACTTTTCCCAATCTAGAGAGTGATTTCCCTCCCCCACTCTCTCACCCCTAGTAACCACCAAAGAATATTGGTTTTGTATATACATCTCTATTTGTCTTATTATAAAAGTGGGATCATACAATATTTGTCCTTATGTGAGTTGATTTATTTCACTTAGCATCATGTCCTTATACTCATGTTACTTTTCTCTCTCCAGGAATCAACTCAATTATATCACAGAAGAACTTAGAAACCCTTTCAGGTAACAAAACTGAATCAGGGCAGGTAGCAGTGAATAGGCAAATGTATTTCTCTGTCCTGGGCAAAAAGGTGGAACTGCTTTCTCTCATTGTTCTATGACCCACTCCCAGATAAATGGACAGTTTCTTTGAGCTCATTAGAGTTGGGTTTTGTTTTGGGCAGTAAAGTGGTTGCTAAGGAGAAGAAATAACCGTAACTTCCTTTAAAAACCAGTTGTCCTAGTGTTGATTCCTCCATAGGGTTTCAATGGC
>NW_006922046.1:1608146-1610455 GCF_000298275.1 Orycteropus afer afer | reverse complement strand
TGGCTGGTGGGTTTGAACCGCCAGCCTTCTGGTTAGCAGTCAAGTGCCTTAGCCACTATGCCTGGGAGGGTAGGGACTCACAAAGGGCACCTGGGACCCCAGGCCATCCACCACAGGAAGTAGGCAGAGAGCTGACCAGAGTGGGTGGGAGGGAAAGACTGGATGAAAACCACAATCTCATGAGTCACTCCCAAATGTTCTGTGTGACCCTCGGCTCCCATGTCACTGCCCCTCCCAGGAACCTGCCCCTATCCATTATCATTGGGATCCCGCTGGTGACAGTGTGCTACATCCTCATGAACATTTCCTACTTCACCGTGATGACCACAACTGAACTCCTGCAGTCCCAGGCTGTGGCTGTGGTAAGAACACAGGGATCTGGAAGGTGCCAGGATTCCTTGGGGACAGCGGGGAGGGGGCAGGCCAGGAGAAATATCTCACAGGAGAGAAGGAAGTTTTAAAGAGAGGGGAGGTGGGAAATAAAATTCCAGGAGCTTGAGTGGGCAGATGAGGACAACCCCATAGATCTCCATAGGCTAGAGCCAGGAATATATGTGAGACCACTAGCAGGTGGAAGTGGAGAGCAGAGATGGATTTAACCAGGGTTAGGGTTTTAAGGTCTGGTAGCATAGTGCCTAAGGCACTTGACTGCTAACCAGAAGGCTGGCAGTTCAAACCTACCAGCCACTTCTCGGAAGGAAGATGGAGCAATCTACTTCCGTAGTGATACTGCCTCGGAAACCCAAGGAGGGGTCGCTATGAGTCAGGTCCGACTCAACGGCACATAACAACAACAACAACAACAAAGGGTTTTAAGAGGCGCTCTGGTAGCATAGTGCCTAAAGCACTTGACTGCTAACCAGAAGTCTGGTGGTTCAAACCCACCAGCTACTCCTTGGAAGGAAGATGGAGCAATCTACTTCCGTAGTGATACTGCCTCGGAAAACCCAATGAGGTGTCGCTATGAGTCGGGTCCGACTCGATGGCATATAACAACAACAACAACATAGTGCCTCAGACATTTAACTGCTAACCAGAAGGTTGGCAGTTCAAATCCACCAGCCACTCTATGGAAGGAAGACTGGACTATCTACTTCTGTGAAGATTTATTGCCTTGGAAACCCAAAGAGGGTTGCTATGAGTTGGAATCAACTTGACGGCAGTGAGTTCGGTTTTTTAGGGTTTTGACAGACCAGTATGAAGGAGAGAAAGAAAGAGCAAGGGGACTGAAGGAGGTGTTTATAATAATGGATTGTGGAATTTAAGCTAAAGATGGCAGGATGAGAAGAGAAGAGGGAGGGGTGTGAGGGATAGTGGAAAAGGTGGTAGGGTTCATGTACTGGAGGCCTCATGGAGTTGGGGTACATCAGGTTTGGAAAAGAGAATGAGGGGATTGGGATGGAAGCCTGGAGGATACACAGTTTTGGTTAACAATGAGGTTGATCATGAGAATGGGTGGCTAAGGTGGAAGGAAGAACAGGGCTATTCCAAGTGAGGTGGTCAAGTGAGAGATCAGCTTATCAGAATGATTTTGAAATGACTAACAATTATGACAGGGAGTAGTGGATAAGAGATTTCTGTTACCCTCAAGATATCCTGAGATACTCTGAAGATGGGAAAAAAGGTGAAATCATTTCCTTCCTGAGTGGTTCTCTCCTCTCTCTTCTCCACTAATGGAGTCACAGAAGCTGTCCCCAACATGGGACTAATGGCTTTTGGGGGCCTATGACAGACCCTCAGGATTCATCTCACTTCTCTCACCAGACATTTGGGGACCGCGTTCTCTACCCAGCCTCTTGGGTCGTTCCACTCTTTGTGGCTTTTTCAACCATCGGTGCTGCCAATGGATCCTGCTTTACAGCAGGCAGGTAGGGTACCCAGAGCCATGCATTCCACCAGGGTGGGCAGAGGGCAGCAGGGCCAATTTCACATTTGAGGAAGACAAGTTCCTAACATCCTTAGGGATCTGCCAGGTTAAACCCCTCATGGTCTTAAGAGGAAACGAAGTCCAGAGCAGGGATGTAGCTTGAAACCACACAGCAAATTGGCAAGAGAAGTGTGGACAAGCATGGGCACTGAAATTGTGCATGGCTGGCTGAGACTACTGGGAATCCCTGGGTGGTGCGAATGGTTAATGCCCTGGGCTGCTAACTGAAGGGACCCTTGCAAGAAGGGACTGACAATCTGCTTCCAAAAAAATCAGCCATTGGAAACCATATGGAGCACAATTCTACTCTGATACACACGGAGTCGTCATGAGGCAGAATCAACTCAATGGCAACTGGATTGGCTTGTTTATTTTATATATA
>NW_006922046.1:1603554-1604516 GCF_000298275.1 Orycteropus afer afer | reverse complement strand
GTGTCTGTGATGAGTAAGTGGTTGGTTTTGCAAAATTCTATCATGTGATCTGCTTCTATAAAGATTTACAGCATTGGAAACCCTATGGGGAAGTCCTACTCTGTCCTATAGAGTCACTATGAGTCAGAAATGACTTGCTGGCAATGTGTTTGGTTTAGTTTTGGTATAGCCTAGTCAAGTTAATAAAATTAACCATTGCAGTGTATCATTGTGGTTTTAATTTGCATTTTCCTAATGACTAATGATGCTGAACATCTTTTCAAGTGCTTATTAACCATGTATGTATCTTCATTGATGATATGTTTATTTACATCTTTTGCCCAGTTTTAAAATTGGCTTGTTTGTTGACTTGTTATTGAGTAGTAAAAGTTCTTCTTATATTCTGATACAAGCAAATCCTTTATGAGTTATAAGATTTGCACATATTTTCTCTGAATCTGTGGTTTCATGTTTCATTTTAATTTTGTTGTTGTTGAGAATATACATAGAAAAACATACACCAATCCAGAGTTTCTCCATGTATCTTTAGTGACATTGATTACATTCTTTGAGTTGTGCAACCATTCTCGTCCTCTGATTGTGAGGATTTTTGTTTTCTTTATATTGAGGTGTAATCCATACTGCAGACTGTAGTCTTCAAGTTTCATCAGTAAGTGCTTCAAGTCATCTTCACTTTCAGGAAGCAAAGTTGTGTCATTTGGATATAGCACGCTGTTAATGAGTCTTTCTCTGATCCTGATGTCATGTTCTTCTTCACATAGTCCAGCTTCTCAGATTAGTTGTTCCATATACAGATTGAATAACTATGGTGAAAGGATACAACCCTGACACACTCCCTTCCTGATTTTAAACCATGCAGTATCCCATTGTTCTGTTTGAATGACAGCCTCCTGGTCTACATACAGGTTCCTTATGAGTACAATTAAGTGTTCTGGAATTCCTGTTCTCCTCAATGTTATCCC
>NW_006922046.1:1601646-1602954 GCF_000298275.1 Orycteropus afer afer | reverse complement strand
TTTCACATTTCATTATAATAATTGCCTTTTGTTTTCTTGAGCTGCTCTTTGAAATCTTCTGTTCAGCTCTTTTATCTTGTTATTTCTTCCATTTGCTTTGGCTACTCTCTGTTCAAGGGCAACTTTCAGAGTCCTTTCTAACATCCATTTTGGTCTTTTCTTCCTTTCCTGTCTTTTTAATGACCTTCAGCTTTCTTCATGGATGATGTTCTTGATGTCATCCAACAATTCCTCTGGTTGTCGGTCATTGGTGTTCAGTGCTTCAAATCTATTCTTTAAATGGTCTCTAAATTCAGGAGGGATATATTCAAGGTCATATTTTGGCTCTCATGGGCTTTTTTTAATTTCCTCAACTTCAAGTTAGACTTGCATATGAGCAGTTGATAGGCTGTTCCATAATCAGCTCCTGGCCTTGTTTTGGCTGAAGATATTGAGCTTCTCCATCACCTCTTGCCACAGATGTAGTCAATCTGATCCCTGTGTACTTCGTCTGGTGAAGTCCATGTATATAGCCACTGATTATGTTGTTGAAAAAAGATATTTGCAATAAATAAGTCATTGGTCCTGCAAAATTCTATCATGCAATTTCCAGCATCATTTCTATCACCAAGGCCAAATTTTCCAACTACCAATAATTCTTCTTTATTACCAAGTTTTGCATTCCAATCACCAGTGATAATCAGCCCATCTTTATTACATGTTTGGTCAATTTCACACTGCAGAAGTTGATAAAAATCTTCAATTTCCTCATCTTTGACTTTGGTGGTTGGTACATAAATTTGAATAATAGTAGTATTAACTGGCCTTCCTTGTAGGCATATGGATATTATCCTATCACTAACAGCATTGTATTTCAGGACAGATCTTGAAACATTCTTTGTGATGATGAATGCCACACCATTCCTCTTCAATTTGTCATTCCCAGCATAGTAGATCATATGGTTGTCGAATTTAAAATGGCCAATACCAGTCCATTTCAGCTCACTAATGCCTAGGATATTGATCTTTATGCATTCCATTTTATTTTTGACAACTTACAATTTTCCTAGATTCATACTTCATACATTCCATGTTCCAATTATTAATGGATGCTTGCAGCTGTTTCTTAATTTGCATCATGCCACATCAGCAAATGGAAGTCCCGAAAGCTCTACTCTATCCACATCATTAAGGTCAGCTCTACTCTGAGGAGGCAGCTCTTTCTCAGTCATATTTTGAGTGCCTTCCAACCTGAGGGACCCATCTTCTGGCACTGTATCAGACAGTGTTGCAGGGCTATTCATAAATTTTTCCAGTAATATATCAGGC
>NW_006922046.1:1594544-1595613 GCF_000298275.1 Orycteropus afer afer | reverse complement strand
TTCTGGTTAGCAGTCAAGTACCTTAGCCACTATGCTACCAGAGCTCCATATATGATTGTTAAATCTTCATTAATTGACACTTTTATCACTATACAATGTTCATTTTTATCTCTACTGGTGGGTTTACTCTGTCCAATACTAAGATTGCTACCTCAGCTCTCTTTTGGTTACTATTTGCATGGAATATTTTCCCCATCCTTTCACTCTCAATCTATTTATGTCCTAGGATTTAAGGTATTTCTCTTGTAAACAAAATATATAGATATATATGGATATTTCAGAAATCTATTCTGTCAACACTCTGCATTAAGCCTATTCATATTTACTGTAATTTCTGATAAGAAGGGACTTACTTCTGCCATTTTGTTATACATTTTTGTGTCTTAAACCTGTCTTTTTCTTTTACTGCTCCTTGCTTTTGTGTTTTGTTGGTTTATTGTAGTGAGCCTTTTGATACCCTTCTCCTTTTGTGAGTGTTTTTTATATATTAGTGGTTACTGTGAATATTACATTTGTTAGCTTGTATGTAATTCTAGGGCAAGTTGGTACCAACTTAATCTTGTTGTTGTTGTTGTTGTTGTTTGCCATCGAGTCAGACCTGACTCATAGCGACCCCTCGTTGGGTTTCTAAGGCAGTATCACTACAGAAGTAGATTGCCCCATCTTTCTTTGGAGGAATGGATGGTGGGTCACATACAAAAAATTCTAAATTTATCTCTCCCCCTTTTGTTGTTGCTATCACTAATTATGTTTTTATATTTTATATGCCCTGTAACATAATTTTATCCTTGGCTTTAATATATTTGTTATTGAAAACATGAAGGACAAGACATTTAGAATTAATCAAGGATGAATACCTTATTACTAGTCCTTATACTTTTCCATGCATTTCCTTTTATTAATGATCTTTCTTTTTATGTATAGCTTTGAATTACTTTCTAGCAATGTTTCCCTTCCATATACAGAACTATCATTAGTATTTTTTTGTGTGGGGTCAGTCCAGTGGATATGAAGTCTCTCACCTTCTGTTTATCTGGGAATATTTTAATTTCACTCTTATTCTTAAAGG
>NW_006922046.1:1576413-1592779 GCF_000298275.1 Orycteropus afer afer | reverse complement strand
GCAGTGGCTTGTGGGTTTGAACTGCCAGCCTTCTGGTTAGCAGTCAAATGCCTTAGGCACTACGCCACTTACTCAGGGTAAGCACAGGCTAACTTTCCTGTTTCAGGAGGAAAAGGGGCTGCCATTCCCCAGAAGGACTCCTGAGATTTGTCTTGTTAATTTCAGAGTCCCAGTGGCCCTGTGATGATTGGGAGCGCAGGCTCCACTTAGGTGACCCACCTCCTGACTTCACTATAGGGAACCTTCTATAGAAGTTTTTATCAGTCCAGCAGCCAACAGCTACTGTTTGGGGGATGGGGCAGTCACACTCCAAATGGACCCCCAGGAGAACTGCCTTGCTACCAGAGTCCACCCTGTAATATATTGGCCGTGGATAGAGCGTCCACTCAAATGCCTGCTTCTAGAACATAACAGGCTCAGTCAGCTGTCTTCAGCAGGAACCAGAAGGGGGAGTGGGCAGACCTCAACTGCCCCCCCAGGGAGGTCTATCCGGTTGGTTTCAGAAGCCTGGGCTATGGCATTAACAAAGAGGTGGGGAGAGCACTGATAATGGGAAGAGACTCCACTGTGGAGGCCTTCTGTAACACTTTGTAACAGCCTGGCAACCAACAATTACCAGGTGGGGGTGAGGCTGTTACACTCTGGTCCTACTGAGGTCTGCATCGTTGCTATCAGAGTCCCCTGACAAATAGTTGACTGCATGCAGCCTTCACTGAAAACTCCTGTTTCCTAACGCACAGCAGCCTCCCTCTCTAGTCCTCAGCACCAATTGCAAGTAAGGGTACACTATCCCTAACTGACCCCTAGGGAGGTTTGTCCTACTGATTTCAGAGACTAGAGCTACGGAATATGCAGGGAGGCAGGCAGAGTGCTGACTATGCGAGTAGACTCTACTGTAGCAACTCACCACAGGTTTGCCTGCCACAGTGTCTTAGTGCGATAGTGGGAGAGGGGCTATTATGCTCCAAATAGACTCCTGGGGAATTCTACCTTGTTGATTTTAGGGCAGAAGCTTGGGGTCCCCTCTCTTTGTAGGCAGGGGCTTTGGTGACTAGTCTCTTTTTCTGGGGCCACTACCCCAGTTAACAGCAGCCAGTGGCCCCCTTTCTGGGGGGAGGGGCAGTGAGAGAAGTGATTTTCTTACCACATGAGACTCCTTGTTGATTCCGTGATCCTTTCCTGCCTGCAGTCCCTGCTGCTTTCCTCCACTCCCCAGTTCGGAATCCTTCAAAGTCAAATGCCTTTTCCTCGTTGCATTTCTTGCTGTGTGGAGAGGGTTGGAACACTGGCCTGTTTATGCTGCCATCTTCCCAGACTCCTCTTTTCATCTTCTTAATGGTGCTTTTGAAGCACCGAAGTTTTGAACTTTGACAAAGTTCAGCTTGCCAATTTGCCTCCTTTTATTCATGGTTTTGTTGTCAAATCTAAGAACCTGTGCCCAACTCAAAGTCACAAAGATTCTACTTTCTCCTAGGAGTTTCATAGATGTAGCTCTTAGAGTTGGGGATATGATCTGTTTTGAGTGTTTATGTATTTCCATACTTGTGCAATTTGGGGTTAGCCAGGAATTTATACTACAGTGAATTATATTGTATATAATTTTTATGGGAGTCAAATATAAGATTTTTCCTGATTGGTTTCTTAATTTTCTAGTTCACCTAAGACAAATCTTCTTCCCTTTCAAGATGATATAGTTACTTATGTTTCTTTCTAGTGTCAATCTAGAATGTATTTTGATATGAGGCATATCACTTTCCCTTTTTCCAAATGTCTGTCTGTTGTCCCAGTACTACTTATTGAAGAATCCATTCTTTCCCATTGGTTTGAATGTCATCACTCTCATATCCACCTGCTTTGTTTCGCTGATGTCTCTTCCTGTGCCATTATCATACTTATTAAAACTTCCTCAATAATTTAAAATCTGGTAGGACTAGAGCTGCTATGTTAGACTTTTCCTTACATATTCAGCATTCCAGATGCAATTACAATAAATTTAAGTTCCAGAAGTCTGCTTGAATTATTGCAGTTCTAATTTGTAGAGAATTGATGGTATTTAAAGAGTGAATTCACAGCATCATCTAGTGTCTAAGTCCCCCTGCACAATTATCTTCCTTTCCCCCAGCTTCACTGACTTATTCTGAGAATTAACAGCATGTTTATGCCATCTTAAACTTCAAATATTTAATTCTAAATAGATGGAGCTTTTGGGCCGTTGTAATCCTGACTTATAATTTTATTGCACTGTAGTCAAGAGTATGTGATCTTTATGATTCCAAATCTTTGGAATTTTTAAGAATCTTTTTTGGCTAATTAGGATATTTATAAATGTTTCATATGGGCTTGAAAATAGTATGTATTTTATAATTGCTTCTGGATTTTTATATCACCAAGCTTGTACTACTCAATCTTTGATTCTAGGAGATTTGGGTCAGTTTCTGCCTTCTTTGTTTCAAAGGTGCTTTTTTTTTTTTTTTTTGGTATCTTCTTAGTGGACTGTTTTTCAATAAGAACTCTCCCTCTTTTTGCCTTCCACCCTATTTTGTCTGAAATTGATATTGGTAGATCAGTTTTAGTCTGCTATTTTTGATAATAAGTCCCATCACTTTTCTGTTCAACTTTTCAGTGTCATTGGGTTTTGGCTTTTGTCTCTTTGAACATTTGGCTTGTGTGAACAAATACAACCCAAGGGTCTCTAGTTGGACAAGTTTAATGTGGTCACTTTAAGTGTGATTAATGGTAGAGTTGCATTCATTTCTAACATATTACTTTGTGATTTATTGGCTTTTTAAAAATTTTACAGGCTTTTTATCCTGATTTCTTATATTCATCAACTTTTCTTTATTTCCTTTCTTCTTCTACTGATATGGAAATTGTATTTCTATTTTTATTAGTGATGCTCTTAAAATTTCACATGAATAGCTCCTCCATCTCTTGGAAGGGCTCTCCTTTTTCATATTGTCTAGTATATTAGTAGTGAACTCTGGTGACATAGTGGGTAAGATATTTGGCTGCTATCCAGAATATCAGCAGTTCAAACCCCATGAGCTGCTCCACAGGAGGAAGATGAGGCAATCTACTTCCATAAAGATTTACAGCCTTGGAAACCCAATGGGGGTCACTATGAATCAGAATTTACTTGATGGCAGTGGGTTTGGTTTTCTTGTTTATAAATCTACCCAGCCAAAAAAAAAGCTTGTCATTACCCAAAAATAAATAAATAAATAAATAAAAATCCTCCCGTTTTTATATACACCACCACCATGTCTCACTGCTTTTCCCTTGTCACTGCTTCTTGTAATTAGCCCCTTCTGAGTTCAGTTTCATTGTCTGCTAGACCAGAATCTTCGATAGTGTTCAATGAGATTGCATAGTGAATGTTTCACACTCACTGTTTATCTGAAAATTTATTTTGCTTGTAGTCTTGAATGACGTTTAGCCACCTTGGATTTGAATCTGAAAATCAGTTATTCTCATCACTTTGAACATATTATTTCTCATGACACATCTGCTGTTTTTCTCATTGGCTCAATTCTGTTGTTAATTTTCTGATTTCAGTAGTCCTTAAGATTTTCTGATTTTTTTCACTAACTAGAGGGTAGACATGTATTAACTTGGGTGAAGAGAAACGCAATATATAGTAAGGGGGAGGAGAGCACAAAATGATGAATGCAGAGGAAGACAAGGATCACCAGAGTTAAAAGCAACAAAGGTAAATACTATTATATACACAATCCTGCAGTAAGAGTAATGACAATAACCTGTAAGTGGATACATAGACAGACACTCAAGCTGAACAGGGATAAGAAGGTGAATGGGACTACAGAGGTATTTCTACATATGTGTTTATATGTGCTGCAAATATATCCATGAATATAGCACAGCACACAAGGAGCAAGGTTATGAAACTTCCTTGGCCATAACCAAACACCTTGAGGGAATGAATCACTGTGCCTGGAGGCTCAAGACCCTAGTCTTGGGGCATAGTAAGGTCAACTGGCATAACATAGTCCACAAAGACAATATCCTCCTTTGGTGAGTAGCAACTGGGATCTTAAAAGCTTGTGAGTGGCCATTTAAGGTGCAACTATTGGTCTCTCCCAATTTGGAGCAAAGAAGAGTGAAGAAAACAAAGATATAAGGAAACAATTAGTCCAAAGGGCTAATGCACCATGTGAACCCCAGCCTCCCAAGGCCCTGAGAGCAGAAGAACTAGATGATCACTGGATACCACTTCTGACTGCTCTTCAATAGGAAGTTCTGGATAGAGTGGGAGAAAAATGTGGAACAAAACTCAAAATTAAAAAAAAAAAAAAAAAACAGGCTTATTGGTCTGACAGAGACTGGTGGAATCTCCAACACCATGGTCCTCAGAAGCCTTCAAGCCTGGAACTGAACTCATGCCTGTGGCTCAACCTTCAGCCAAATGATAGGTGAACAGTAATACCAGGAAGGTACGTACTCATTAGAACCATCAACCATACGAGATAAAAAGGGGAACATTTGCCCAGGGATAAAACTAAGAAGGCAGAAAGGGGTAGGGAAGGATGAAGGGAAATGGTAAACACAGGAAGGAAGTGGGAAGAGTGCTGTTACATTGTGGGGAATGTCACAAAAAAATGTGTATGAATCATTGAATGGAAAACCAGTATGTAAACTTTCATGCAAATACAGTAAGCAAAAAAAAAAATCTCATTTTTCTTCCACTATGTTTATATCTGGGTTTGTTTTTGTTGATTTTGTGTAGAACTGGGTTCAATGTGAAGGCTCAGAATGTGTTTCAATCCTGTAAAGCCCTCTGCTCCATTTGATATATTTCCCTTTCTCCATTTCTTAATTTCCCACTTCTGCACTTCCAAAATTTTTACTTATGTCTATGTATTAAAATTTTAATTGCAGAAACTTTTTTTTTTTTTTAAAGGAATTGTTTAGCTCTTTGTTCTTCTCTCTTCAGCATTTTGAACATAGTCTTTAAGATGCTGAATTACTTGTTCTGAGGAAGAACTACGCCACCTATAGCTGCTGACACACCCTTAATTTTTTTTTTTTTTTTTTTTTGTTGTTGTTAATATGGAAATTCTGTGTAGTTTGATTTTGGAAGTGCAAGGTACTTCTGCTTTGCTGCCAGGTGCCACTAACACTGGCCCTGGACTAATTTTCACTTTTTCTTGCCTAACTTTTAGGACTCAGATTGGTATCTACTGCATGAAAAGACCACCTCAAACCATTCCCACTCTTTCCTGGCTTTGGTGACTTCACTGCATCAAGATACATTCCTTTCAGATGCATTTAACTCCTCACTTCACTTCTCCAGCACCCACCAACTCACTTCCAGAGGCCAAACTCTCACCTGGAGATGATCAAGCTCACACACCTAACTTCCACTTTCCTTCTTTTTCAGACTCATTTATGTTGCAGGCCGAGAAGGCCACATGCTAAAAGTGCTCTCTTACATTAGTGTCAAGCGCCTAACTCCAGCCCCTGCCATCATCTTTCATGTAAGTATGAATTCCCTTATGAAAACACTCTCCCTAAAAGCAAAGGGGTCCCTTAGTTTGAAAGGTTACAATAGACTCATATTGCTAAGCATGTTGTTGTTGTTGTTATGTGCCGTCGAGTCAAACCCAACTCATAGCGACCCCTCCTTGGGTTTCCGAGGCAGTTTCACTATGGAAGCATTGTTGTTGTTGTTATGTGCCGTGGAGTCGGCCCCGACTCATAGCGACCCCTCCTTGGGTTTCCGAGGCAGTTATCACTACGGAAGTAGGATTGCCCAACCTTCCTTCCGAGGAGTAGCTGGTGGGTTTGAACCGCCAGCCGTCTGGTTAGCAGGCAAGTGTCTTAGCCACTATGCTACCAGAGCTCCCATGGAAGCATAGTGGTTTTCAAATAATCGAGGGACGCAAATAAGGGTCCCTTACTCTCCAAGGTGAAACCTATCAAACCAAACCCACAGCTATAGAGCCAATAACAACTCATAGCCACCATATAGGACAGAGCAGAGCTGCCCAATAGGGTTTCCAAGGCTGCAAATGTTTACAGAAGCAGATTGTCACATCTTTCTCCTGCAGAGCGGCTGGTGAGTTTGAACTGCTGACATTTCGGTTAGCAGCTGAGCACTTTAGCCACAGCACCACCAAGACTCCTTTACAAGGTAGAAACAGGGATGTACAAAAGTCTAAGACAATTCAACAATTCACCTGGCCTCTGCTTCCTTGTTCTGAAAGTATCTGTGAACAACACTGACTCTTCCAAGGTTGTACTTTGTATTTCTTACATGTACATTTGTTGTCTCTGATGACAAACTATACAAACCTGCTCGCTTAAGAGCTAGAAGGAGAATATGGCATTTTACAAGGTGGGTACTGACAGCAGCATCCCATTACGGTCCAATGATTTAGATGTCTTTGGCTCCTTGTGCAGTAAAGGCCTTCTGACAGCTTCTAACAGGAGTCTCTCAGGGGAGGATAGTCCTTGGCTGTGTGCAAATGTCCTGGGCACTGAGGGACTAGCCACATCCCCAGTCTCTGGTAACTAAGTGCCAGCACCACCCAGAGGAGAACTATTACTGTGTCAGCCTGTTCCACTTGAAGATGAGGACACAGACGTGGAGAGTGGAATTATCTGTCCAGGTCACGTAACTAGTGCAGGTCAGACCAGATCTAGACAGCCTGCCCCCGAGTTTCACAGACCAGAGCCCTTTCCTGTGGTGAAAACTCTGGAAGAAAAAATCATTAGGAAGTTGCTGATATTCACTATACACACATACACACATTTTTCTTCCCCTGCTTAAAATTACAACATGAAAGATTCACAAGATTTCCAAGTCCTTTCTGTCAGTCTTCAAAGTGAACACCTATCATGGCCAAAGTCTAGTTTAACCTCAAGTATAAAGGAGTAGGTATGAAGTTTCTTTCATGATAAAGGGTTTCTTCATGGTAAAAAGTGCTTCTATGGTCTTCTATGAGGTGATAAAGTTAATATTTTATGTACCAAGCAGCTAAACATTCATTCTTCTTTCTATCAGGGTACCATAGCTACCATTTATATCATCCCTGGTGACATTAACTCATTAGTCAATTACTTCAGTTTTGCTGCATGGCTGTTCTACGGCATGACGATTCTAGGACTCGTTGTGATGAGGTTTACGAGGAAAGAACTGGAAAGGCCTATCAAGGTAGGTTTGGTGACAGACGTCAAAAGTGGCTTTGGTTTCTTTTCTTTTTTAAAAATAGACTTTATTATTTAGAGCATCTATGTGTTTAAAAATTGTGCAGAAAGCACAGAGAATTCCCACATGTCCTTTGCCCCTTGCACACTGTTTCTATTAACAATATGGCATACTTGTTATAAACAATAATATTGGTATGTTGTTATTAATTATAATTAAAGTACTATTAACAAAATATGTTATTATTAATAAAGTCCATAGTTTACATTAGGATTCAATTATTGTGTTTTGTAGTCCTATGGGTATTATTAACAAATTCCTATCATCTTGTGTTCACCATTACAATATCATATAGAATAGTTTCATTGCCCTAAAAATGTCCTACGCTCTAGCTTTGGTTTATTGAAATGAATTAGATAGAGATAACTTAATTCAAATACAAGGGGCATACATTCTGTTTCCAACCTGACTTATCTGAAATATATTTTAGAGTGGGGTTTGCACTTCATTTCATATCAAAATTTATGATGCAATTAGCCAAGTAAATAAAAGTTATTAATTTATTACATCATCAAGAATGCACGTGACCTCTTTCTAATAAATCAGGATATCCAGCTCTGACAGTTGTAGCATCTTTCACGCATACCCTTTACATAGAGTGATGGAGACTTCTGAACTCTGGCCCCTGACTCATTCGTGTGCATGCAACCATCAATAGTCCACAGCTGGAAAACTGTTTTGGGCTCCTCTCACCTCCCTGCATGACTGGTGTCAGTCTATATACCAATGAGTAGAAGAATTTATTTCCTTTTGTTAATGTTAGGGATACACACACACACATACATATACATACATATATATATATATATATATATATATATATATATATATACAACTGAGCTATTTAACTCTTACGATAAGAGAGAGGCACAGGAAGAAGAAAGTGGCAGGCAAGCTGAAGGCTTAAGTAAATGAAACAAGAATAAGGGTAATGTCTTTAGCCTCAGGATTTTCTTTCAGATGTTGTTGTTAGGTGCCCTCGAGTGGGACCCCACGGGTTTGAACCGCCAGCCCTCTGATTAGCAGTCCAGTGCCTTAGGCACTGTGCTACCAGAGCTCCTTTGGTTTCAGATATTTGCCTAATAGTCCTTCTGGAACCATATCATGACTATCAGCAAGTCTCCATAACCAGCAGAGACACAGAACAGCCTGCTTGGAGTTAAATGACTCCACCTCGGTTGGGTCATCAAATAGGCTAAACTATCACAGTATTGTGTATTTTAAAATCTGAACAAAATTCCTTATAAAAAGAGGAAGAGCTACTAAATAGCGAAGGTAAAACCCCACAGCCAACATCTTCAACAAAGGAAGTAGGAAACGAGGTCTAACGACAAACCCCACAGCCAACATCTTCAACAAAGGAAGTAGGAAACGAGGTCTAACTACAAACCCCACCACCATCTTCAACAAAGAAGTAGGAAACGAGGTCTAACTACAAACCCCACCGCCAACATCTTCAACAAAGGAAGTAGGAAACGAGGTCTAACTACAAACCCGACTGTAAGTGGAAGCACCACTAAAATCAGAACTCACATTCCCAGAATCAACAACAATCATTCTCCAAGAGGAGAAGGCCCCACCCTGATGGAATTCTCAGTTAGTAGAACTAAGAACCATCAGGAAAAGTGGGAGAATAGGACTGCAATGGCTTAACCCCTCAAAGATCCTAGAAACTCCCCACAAAACTCCTTTCCAGAAGGACAGAGAACTACTGAAGACAACAACAACAACAACAAAACAACTGCTGGGAACAGAGTCAACAATGAACACAGCAAGAACATGTGGTCAAGACGGTGAAACCTGGAGATGCAAATCTCAGAAGTGGGGTAGGGGCTACACAGAGAAGCCATGTTTTGTGAGCACTTCAAGATAACAACAAAGAAAGGACAATGACACTAAGAAAGCTCACTCTTTATAAATTACTAATTGATGAAAGGGAGCACTGGTAGCATAGTGCCTAAAGCATTTGACTGCTAACCAGAAGGCTGGCAGTTCAAACCCACCAGGCACTCCTCGGAAGGAAGGTTGGGCAATCTACTTTGATGGCACATAACAACAACAACAACAAACTGATGAGAGTACACTGAAGTCCACCTCACTCAAACATGAATAACAGAATGGATTGAAAATGAACCCTACACAGATTCTAAAGGAAACTGAACCTGAAAAGATGGCGCACAATAAAGTAATGTCCATAAGGTAGATAAAAAATTGTAATCTAATATTCTAAAATGAGATAAAAGTCATTAAGGAAACTGTAGAAACTTATATTATAAAAGTCATTATATATCAGAAATAGAAGAGTCAAAAGTCGAGATGACTAAACATCAGGAGGATGTGAAAAGAGAGCTGACAGAGCTCAAAAAAGAACTTTAGAAAAATTTATTTCAGAAATAAAGAGGAAGCTAGAAAGAACACAAACACAAAGAAACATCCCATGCAATAGAGAACAGGAAGGAAGGAAATGGGAAAAATATCAAACAGAAATAAAAAGGATTTAAGAGAATAATATAACTAAAGGAGACAGACAGAAAGATCCAGCATACTGAAAGGCATATGTAGTGGTTATGTTTGTGGGTCAACTTGGCTGGGCCTGGTTGAATGGCTGGGCAGCTCGTGGTAATATTCCCCATGATGAGACTGGCAGTCAGCTCCATGGTGGGATCTACTACAAGCAGCTGAGGATCTGCCTTTGGGATGTGGTCTGCTTCCTGTATATAAGGAGAAGCCTTGGGGATGGTCTCTAGTTTATGGCACGCCTGGACCCTGCATGTAGTCATGTCGCTGCTCAGCAACCTGCTATGCTCTGCCGACCTTGGGACTTAGAATGGACTTAAATTAATGGCCTGCAGTGTGGTTTGGTAACACTGGGACTGTGCCTTTTTACTTGTCAACCTTGGGGCTTCTCAGCCTCAGCAGCCAGCAGCTGTCTGAGTGAAAAAACGCCTCCAGCTCCAGTGGGCTGGGAACAGGAGGCAGAGTTGAACCCCAAGGTTGAGGGGTTTTCACCCAGTGCCTAGAGCCTGGCACTTTGAGCTTGGACTTAAAGCCTCCAAATTGTAAGAATAAACTCCTGTTACGGCCATCCCATTTGTGGTATATTTCTGTCAGAGCGGCACTACATAACTCGAACAGCATACCATGTACGTGGGATACAAGCAAAGAAATATGTTCTGATAAAATTAGGGAGCTTTAAAAAAATGCTTTGGACATCCACTTCTCTACTCCTGTCCTCCCAAAATTTACTTAGAAAGGAAAGAAAATATCAGCTTTTCTTCTGCAATACTTCATATCATAAGACAGGTTTTAGCAGACTTCCAGACTAAGAGGGACTAGAAGAAAATCAGCCAATGAAAATCCTATGGAACACAACAGTTTGATCCTATTGTGCATGGAGTTGCTATGAGTCAACTCCACAGTGGCGAAGAACAAGGGTATTAGACACAGCCTTCACAGACGCCAAAGGATTAAAAAAAAAGGACAAAAGAAATAGACCAGATACTTAAAGACCCTGTATCTAGAGACCTGTAGAGGATTACCATCAGAACATTTTCCTAGTCAACAGTTTCTTGGCAGAATGCTTATTAGGGTGGTGTTTTTTTTTTTTTTTAAGTCCTTATTTTAATACCACAAAAACTGTATAGAATATACAACTCTCTCAATACCCTGATTTCCAACTGGTATTTATATAGGAGAAATTATCCTATATATTTCTATGTAGAAATTATCAAGCATTATCATTAATATTACATAAGTAAAATTTTGCTGAAGCTAATTCACAAACATTGCAGCAGTACACAGATGGAACTGCCAGAAATTCAAGCAGGATTTAGAAAAAAATGGGGAACCAGAGACATTGCTGATGTCAGATGGATCTTGGCTGAAAGCAGAGAATACCAGAAAGATGTTTACCTGTGTTTTATTGACTATGCAAAGGCATTAAATTGTGTAGATCATAATAAATTATGGATAACATTTGCAAAAAAAAAAAAGGGAATTTCTGAGCACTTAACTGGGCTCATGAAGAACCTGTACAGAGAGAAAAAGATGCAGTCATTCAAACAGAACAAGGGGAAACAGCATGATTTTAAAGCAGGACAGGTGTGCCTCAGGGCTGTACCCTTCCACCACAGTCATTCAATCCATATGCAGAGCAAATAATATGAGAAGCTGGACTATGTGAAGAAGTATGTGGCATCAGGACTGAAGGAAGACTCATTAACCTGTGATATGCAGATGACAAAACCTGCTTGCTGAAAGTGAAGAGGACTTTAAGCACTTAGTGATGAAAATCAAAGACTACAGCTTTCAGTATGGATTACACCTCAACATAAAGAAAATGAAAATCCTCACAACTGCACCAATACGCAACTTCATGATAAATGAAGAAAATACTGAAGTTGTCAAGGATTTCATTTTACTTGGCTCCATAATCAACGTCCATGGAAGGAGTAGTCAAGAAATTAAGCAATCTATTGCACTGTGCAAACTGTTGCAAAAGACCTCTTTAAAATGTTAAAAAGTGAGCAACAGAAGATAAACTAGATGATTGGGACCTTCTGAAAATTAAATTCTTATGTGCAACAAGACTTCTCCAAAAGAGTAAAAAGAGAACCTACACAATGGGAAAAAATATTTGGGAATGACATCAGACACAGGACTTATCTCTAAAATTCACAGAAAACTCCAACACCTCAACATCAAAAAGACAAAAAATTCCAATTAAAAAATGGGCAGAAGACATGAACAGACATTTCATCAAAGAAGATATTCAAGCAGCCAACAAACACATGAAGAAATGTTCACGATCACTAGCCATTAGAGAGATGCAAATCAAAACAACCAAAAGATACCATCTCACCCCAGCATTAAGAGCAAAGTTCAACAAGACTGAAAATAAATGCTGGCGAGGATGTGGAAACATTGGAATGCCCATACACTGCTGGTGGGACTGTAAAATGATACAACCACTATGGGAGTCAGTATGGCGATTCCTTATAAAGTTGGAAATAGAAATACCATTTGACCCAGAATCCTATCACTAGGTATATAACCTAAAGAAGAGAGAGGCAGGACACAAATAGATATATGCACACCATGTTCATTGCAGCACTATTCACAATAGCAAAGAGATGGAAACAATCTCTGTGCCCATCATGCCCATCAACTGAGGAATGGATAAAAAAATTGTGGTACATACACAGAATGAATAGTGTACAACCTTAAAAAATAGTGGGGAATCTGCAAAACACTGTGTAACATGGATGAACTTGGAGGACATTACGCTGAGTGAAATAAGTCAATCACAGAAGGACAATTTTTTTTTTTTTTTTTTTACTTTTTATTGTGATTTGGGTGAAAGTTTACAGAGCAAATACACTTTCCATACAGCAGCTCACACACTCTGTCTCATGAGAAGGACAAATATATTAGTCCATGACTGTAAATGTCAAGGAAATGTTTATACGTGGAAGGAAACTTTGTTAACCAGGGATGGGAGGGAAAATTGCTAGGTAAGTTGGGGGGGAAAAAAAGAAACCAAAGATGATTAGTGGTTACCAGGGGTAGGAGGGAGGGGGAAGGGGGAAGCTTCTGTTTGCAGGACACTGAGTTTATGCTAATGGTGGTGTAATATTTTGGAAAAGGATAGCAACAATGGTGGTACAACATGAAAAATGTCATCAATGTCCCCGATCTGTAAATGTGGAAGTTGTTACGCTGGCGAATGTCTTGTGTATGTCTTCCCCACAATAAAAGTTAAAAAAAGTTAAGAAGTGAAGATGTCCCTTTGACTAAGGTGTACCTGTTCCAAGCCATTGTCTTTTCAATAGCCTCATATGCATGAAAAAGCTGGACAATGAATAGGGAAGACCGAAGAAGAACTGATGCATTTGAATTATTTTGTTGAAGAATACTGAACAGACCATGGACTGTCAGAAGAAAGAACAAACCTGTCTTAGAAGTACAGCCAGAATGCTTCTTAGAAGTACAGCCAGAATGCTTCTTAGAAGGGATGGTGAGCCTCACCTCACAAACTCTGGAGTTTCAGGCGGTGCTAGTCCCTGAAGGACAGCAGCTTGGTAAAGTAGAGGGTCAGTGAAGAAGAGGAAGATGCTCAACGAGATGGATTGACACAGTGACCGTAAGAATGGGCACAAACACAGCAAAGGTTGTGGTGGTGGCGCAGAACCAAGCAGTGTTTCATTCTGTTGTCCACAGAGTCACTATGTCACCAACAATTTATATGGAAAAATACTTAAATCCCCAAATGCAGTACAATATTTAAAAATATGTGTGAGCTATGTGATAAAAGCATTAAGTTATATTCCAAAGCATTAAGTTATATTCCTAATCCAACAGGTAGAAAGTCAGAATCATGAGCAGGCATACTGAGTGTAAGGCATGTGTGTCTCAGACGTCGGGAGAGTGTGCCATTGCATTTAACATAACTATTCATTAATAAGGAGCTCTGGTGGCATAGTGCCTAAGGCACTTGACTGCTAACCAGAAGGCTGGCAGTTCAAACCCACTAGCCACTCCTCAGAAGGAAGGCTGAGCAATCTACTTCCGCAGTGATACTGCCTCGGAAACCCAAGGAGGGGTCGCTATGAGTCAGGTCTGACTCGACAGCACATAACAACATTTGTTAATAACCATATTAATAGTTTTGTCAATTTTCAAAGCAGTTTACTTTCTAATGTAATATGTGTTGGGTAACACAATGTGTTATTTACATATTATAGGCATTTTATTGTGTTGCCAGGAGTCGTAAGGCAACTAAGAACAACAACTGTTGTGTTTGAGGAATTTATGGTTTCATATAATACAGAATAATTTTTCCTGTTTAAAATGAGGGAACAGGCTCCTAGTGAGTGTTTTCCCTAGAACATCACTCTTCAGAGCAGAAGACTGACAAGAAGCACAAGATGCTTGTATATAGAAACAACATAAAACATGAGAGGACTGAGATAAGACTTACTGGTTTTATGAATAAATTAGTTTATTCAGTTTAAATAGGCTTAAATCAGCCATTGAAAGGAAAAGATTTCTCAAGCAAGCTTACAAAGCTGTGAAAAATTAAAAACAGAAGGATAGACAAAGAAATACTAAAAAACAAAACAAACAAAAAAAACCCAAAAACCAAAAAAACCAAATTCACTGCCACTGAGTCGATTCCAACTCATAGCGACCTCCACTGGGTTTCCAAGGCTATAAATCTTCACAGCAGCAGACTGCCCCATTTTTTTTTTTTTTTTTTCCTGCTGGGTTTGAACCACTGGCCTTTCTGTTAGCAGCTAAATGCCTTCATCTGGATTTGTGATCTTATCAGGCAAGCACTCAAAAGACAAAGGAGGGCAGACCATTTAGTAATTCTGAAAGGCTAAAATTCACAATGAAGGGATAATAGTTATAAAAACCTATTCCTATCTTTACAAAGCAGAAATACAAGGAGAAATAGACAAGCACACTGACAATGGAAGATTTTAATATCTTCTCCCCCATCAGTCTCAGGAGAGTACAAAAACTACATTAATAAAGCGATAAAGAGCTAAAACTAACTAACTAAGGTAGGTCTTGGAGATTTATAGCAAACACTGAACCACAACAGAGAATACGTCTTTTCAAGAGCGTATGAGACACAGCAAACTGCATACCTTCAATGCTACAAAGAAAACCTGATCTTCTAAAATTTAGAAATAACACAAACCATATCCTCTGCCTACAGTGCAATAAAATAGAAAGTTAAGAAAAGATTAAAAAAAAATAAACTTTTCTGCCCAGGGAGCTCTGGTAGCGTAGTGCCTAAGGCATCTGACTGCTAACCAGAAGGCTGACGGTTCAAACCCACCAGCCACTCCTTGGAAAGAAGGTTGGGCAATCTACTTCCGTGGTGATACTGTCTCAGAACCCCAAGGAGGGGTCGCTATGAGTCTGATCTGACTCAATGGCAGTGAGTTTAGTTAGTTTTTTGCCCAAGGGGAAATAGGAAATGAAATGACATAAATTCCTAAAAATAACAAGGAAAACAAGACATACAGGCACAGATGAAACAGTGCTTTGAGGAAATTTCACTCCATTAGCTCTGGTGGCATAGTGCCTAAGGCATTTGAGTGCTAACTAGATGGTTGGTGGTTCAAACCCACCAGCCACTCCTTGGAAGGAAGATGGGGCAATCTATTGTAGAAATATAGACTTGGAAACCCAAGGGGGGGAGGGTCACTATGAGTCAGAATCAACTTGACAGCAGTTGAGTTTGATTTCGAGTTTAGACACATATCCAATAAAAATTTAAAAGAATGAAAAAACTTAAAACAGACAACTCAAAAAACAAGAAAGAGAATGAAGAAAACAAACAAAGAATAAATCTAAAAGCAAGATAAGAAGTGTTAGAAAAGTAACGGTGAACTAATGAATGAATCAGTAAATGAATAATAAGCATCAAACTGCCTTTAAAAAGTTTTCCTTCTTTTTTCAATATTCTGACATAAATTACTCGGGTCCGACTCGACGGCACATAACAACAACAACAACAAACATTAGTGGGAGCTCTGGTGGCGTACTGCCTAAGGCATTTGACTGCTAACCAGAAGGCTGGCAGTTCAAACCCACCAGCCACTCCTCGGAAGGAAGGTTGGGCAATCCTACTTCCGTAGTGATACTGCCTCGGAAACCCAAGGAGGGGTCGCTATGAGTCAGGTTTGACTCGACGGCACATAACAACAACAACAACGTCATTCCTCAGAAGGAAGGTTGGGCAATCTACTTTTGTAGTGATACTGCCTTGGAAACCCAAGGAGGGGTCGCTATGAGTCGGGTCGGACTTGACAGCAGTGTGTTTGGTTTCTGTGTTTGTAAACATTAGTAAATACTGAGTAATTCTGACAGATTTTCAGAATTTTCCTATGATTTCTAACTCTGTTGGGGTCAATTTTGGTAAATTTTATTTACCTAGAAAATTTTCCATTTCATCTAGGTGTTCAGATTTATTTCTATACTTTGTGTAAAACTACTTTATGACTTTTATAAAACTTTGTGATTTAGAGATTATTTCACCATTTTCATTTCTTATTTGTATGTTTGTGCTTTCTCTCTTCTTTTTTTTTATTACTGTGATTTGGGTGAAGATTTACAGAGCAA
>NW_006922046.1:1559065-1574883 GCF_000298275.1 Orycteropus afer afer | reverse complement strand
TTGTTTCTGTATGTGGTGTGAGGTACAGAACCAGTTACATCAGTCCATCCTATCTTGCAACTCTCTTAACTTCCTCACCATTTAGAAGTTCTGTGACTACACAGTCTTTTCCCTCTTTTTGTTTGTAGTTGTCCTCACTTGTCAATTGATGTCTCTGGTTTCCTGTTTACAGTCTTGTAAGCTCCTTTTACTTTGGATATGTTCTCTCTTTTTCTTAAGGTTAGCTATCAGTTTATTCATTTTCAAAATATTTTAATGGGATATAATATTAATACCAACCTTACAAAGATAGCACACAAAAAAGGGCAAATTACAAACCATCTCACTTATGAATACTGATATAAAATATTAAACAAATTATTACTTAACAGGATTCAATTACATTATAAAGTTAATGCATCATGACTAAGTCAAGTCTATGAAAGGCTGGCTGAGGATTTGAAAATCCATTAATAAAATTCACTGTATAACATGTAAGGAGAAAAATCCTATGATCATGCTCACAGATGTCAAGAAGCCATCATATAAAATTCAACACACATTTCTGGTACAAACACAATTTTATAGCTACTTCCTAATATGATATCTCTATCTCCCTTGCCACTCCATGCCCCTCTTTTCTGCTTGAGTAGAGCCACACATATACCCTTGGGCAAAAAGTTATTTTAGTTGATAACACAGATATTCTGGCTAAAATCAGGAAGAAGAATGTTTTCTATTTGAATTACCATGTAACATTATTTTAAAGACATCAGCAGGGTAATTCAGGAGCTCTGGCGCCATAGTGCCTAAGGTGTTTGACTGCTAACCAGAAGGCTGGTGGTTCAAACCCATCAGCCACTTCTCAGAAGGAAGATTGTGCAATCTACTGCTGTAGAGATACTGCCTTGGAAACCCAAGGAAAGGTCATTATGAGCCAGATCCGACTCAGTGGCAGTGAGTTTGGTTTCTTAGGGTTTAGCAGAGTAATTAAACAAGAGAAAGCACTTTGGAACATACGAATTAGAAAAGACCTAACACTGTCCTTTTAAAGATAAAGTAAATTTATAGCTGGAAAATCCAAAAGAAGCAAAAGAAAAACTATAAGAATACATAAAACTAATACATCAAAACAGCCTTTTTTTATACAAACGCTGTCCAATTAAAAGATACTGGAAGACCTCACACCTAAAAGCAAAAAAAATTAAATAAATAAATAAATAATAAAAATAAATACCTAGAACAAACAAACAAGAGGTCAAATCTCTAGTCAAAAACTATATAATACTCCTGAAAGAACTAAACAAATGGAAATGCACACATATTCTTGGACAAGACAACTTGGTATCATAAAGATACTAATGTTCCTTAAGTTAATTTAGAAATGGAATGCAAATCCCAATAAAAATACTATTTTTTTTTCTTAGACAAGTTAATTATAAAGTCATATGGAAGAACAGAAAAGGACAAGAAAAAAAAAACTAGAAAAAAAGGGGAGCAATATTAAAACTTTGTTGTTGTGTTTTGCCATCGAGTTGGATCCGACTCATCATGACCCCTCCTTGCATTTCTGAGGTAGTACCACTATGGAAGTAGATTGGCCAACCTTCCTTCCCCAACCTTCCTTCTGAGGAGTGGCTGGTGAGTTTGAACCATCAGCCTTCTGGTTAGCAGTCAAATGTCTTAGGCACTACACCACCAGAGCTCCCTATTTTTAAAACATAAAGGTTTGAACATTTAAATACTGTGGTGTTGATGCACAGAGAAAACATAATTTCTGTGTAACCAAAGAATGAGGAAAACTTTCTGAACTACGACTTAAAATCCAGAAATGAAAAAGTAAAAACAAAACAAAAACAGAAACAAATAGAAAATGTATGCACTGAAAATAAAGAGGAAACAAAGAGCTAAAAACATATATTTCAAGTAATAGCACAAGAAAAGACAATGTCCTTTATAAAGAATCTTTAAAATTTATATGGGAAATACTAACACCTGAAAGAAAAAGTAGACAAACGATGTAAAAAGATGGTTCAAAGAAAAACTGCAAATGCTACTTAAACGTGGGTGGGTGGGGGGACAGAGCAAGCTCAACTGCACTCTTATATAAGAGTATGCATTCCAAATTACGGAGTGCCATTTCTTACTTGTCTGATGGCAGAAATCCAAAAGTCTGACCACAAATTCTGTTGGTGAGGTTGTAGGCAAAAAGCCCTTTCAGACTGCTGGTGGAATGCCAAGGACACAGCCAACCTCTGTGGAAGGAGAGATTCACCCACCCTTTCACCCAGGCATCTCTTTTTGATGTAATCTATCCCAAAGAGAAACTGGCAAAAATAGCGAATATACACAAGCAAAGGTTCAATGCCACACAGACAGCAATTAACAGCAAGTCGCTGAAGAAATGATATAGTCACAAAGTGGAGTAGTATGCAGCAGCAAAGAAAGAAGTATTCACTTTTTTTTTTATCATGATGGCATTATCTCTATAATACATTAAAGGAAAAAAGCAAGGCACAAAACTGTCTTTTGCATAATTTTCTTTTTACAAAGGTAGTAGAACACGAACATGTGTATGTAAGTTTATGTATATGTGTGTATGTATTCTCACAAAGAAACAATGTAAGAATAAAGCAAAATCAAGTAGAGGGTTAGAAATTAAAATATTAAAGACAAATATAAAAAGGAAAAAATTCCTAACACTAATCCCTAAACATTGGAAATAAGTGAACCTTACTCTATTAACACATAGGTGGTATAACCACCCAGAGAAAATAACTACTAGAACTGATATTAAAATATAGTATTTTCCTGTAACCCAAATAGTGTGGTACTGGTATAAAAACCAAAAAACCAGCTGCCACTGAATCAATTCTGACTCATGGTGACTAGACCAATGGAATAGAACTGAAAGCCCAGAAATAAATGTAGACATCTATCACCAATTAATTTTTGACAAGGTCACTAAGTCCATTCGATGGGGAAAGAATAAATGGTGCTGGACAATTTGATCACCACATACAAAAGAATGAGATTGGATAATATCTCACACCAAATATAAAAATTAACTCAAACTGCCTACATGTAAGAATGAAAACCATGAAACTTAGAAGGAAACAGAGGTAAAGCTTCAAGATCTTGTTTTTGACAATGATTCTTAAGTCATGACACCAAAAGTACCAGCAACAAAAAAAAAGATAAATTAGACTTCACTAAAATGGTGGTGGTGGTGGTGACTACATCAAAAGATTTTATCAAGGGAGTGAAGAGACAACCTACAGAATGGGAGAAAATATTTGGGAACATAAATCTCATGATGGTTTAATACTCAGAATATATAAAGAACAGCTACAACTGAATGAGGAGTCCTGATGACACAATGGGTAAACGTTTGGCAGCAGTTGGAAGCCACCCAGCATCTCCAGGGGAGAAAGACCGAGCAACCTGCTCCAATAAAGATTCCAGTCTAGAAAACCCTATGGGGCAGTCCTAGTTTGTCACATGGCATTGCTATGAATCAAAATCCGACTCTTTGGCACCTAACAACACAACTGAACAAAAAAAGAAGACTCAATTAAAAAGGGGGCAAAGATCTGAATAGACATTTCTCCAAAGATGATATACAAATGGCCAATAAGCACATGAAAGATGCTCAACTGTCACTAGTCATTAGGAAATGCCATCACAGTAAGATACCACTTCACACCCACTAGGATGGCTCTGATCAGCAATCAACACACGTTGGCAAGGATGGAGAGAAACTGGAACCCTCACATTGCTGGTGGGAATATAAAGTGTGCAGTCTCTGTGGCACGCAGTTTTATTCTGCAGTTCTCATTGAGTCTATTCTGACTCACAGCAACCTTACAGAACAGAGTGGAACTGCCCCATAGGGTTTCCAAGGCTGTACATCTTTATGGAAGCAGACTGCCTCATCTTTCTCCTGCAGAGTGGCTGGTGGGTTCAAACCGCCAACCCTTTGGTTAGCAGCCGAATGCCTTAACCACTATGCCACCAGAGCTCCTTTTATTAAAATACTATATTAACATGTTTTTATTGTGCTAAAATATCATTTTAAAATTACCAAGATTCCATGAGGGATACCTGGAGTTCATTGCTGTATTTTTTTTTTTTCCTTTTTATTATGGAAAATTTCAAAAAGAAAATGAATGCACTCAAACTATGATTCTCTATTTTGCTTACAGGTGCCCATTGTCATTCCCATCTTGGTGACTTTCATATCAGTGTTTTTGGTGTTGGCCCCTATCATCAGTGAGCCTGCATGGGAATATCTCTACTGTGTGATATTTATACTAAGTGGCCTTGTATTTTACTTCCTTTTTGTCTATTACAAGTTTGGATGGGCTCAGAAAGTCTCAAGTGAGTAGCAACTGAATGACTGTGCCTTTAGTGAAGCCCAGACACATACAGTAGGATACTGTAGTGAAGACTTCGCTATCATAGAATTTCTCATATGGCTCACACATTTCAGCTCCTCTTTAGGAAGACTCATGACCCACATGTCAGTATGTGATCTCTGGGGTTCACCTGTGGCCATCAATCACTCTAAGAAGTAGGACAGGGAAGCACCATTTTCATTTGACATACAGACATCATCTAAGAGGCTCAGCAGCATACCAAAGACACCCAAGAAGTAGACAGAGTTGGCACAAGGGCCTGAGCCTTCCAGTTCCAAGACTACAGGTCTTGCCTTCTATTCAGCAATCTTAACTCCTAAACTACATTACAATTGCTTATAAATTTAACTACATCAGACACTTTTAATTTTTAGAAAGAAATCACTGGGCCGCCACCACTACTGGGTGCCATCAAGTTGATCATGACTCTTGGTGACCCCATGTGTGTCAGAGTAGAATTATGCTCCACAAGGTTTTCAATGGCTGATTTCTGGAAGATCACCAGGCCTTTCTTCCAATGCTAACAACACATCAGAAGAGGTTCTGAATTACAACCAATTGTCTATATTATATTCACAATGATTTATCTTGTACAGCAAGTTCAATTGCAGAAAACCCAATTTATAAAAGCATTTGAAGCTCCTTTCCCACAAGCACCCTCACCACACCACAGTCCAATGTATCTGCTAGCCTCCTTCTCCATATGCTGTGATTTCCTTGAAGACAGGAACTGGGCTGTGGCTGCTTTAATCCTGGATCAAGCACAGTATCCTGCATACAACAGCCAGTTAGTATTTATTGACTACATGTGATTAAAAGAAGCTCTCTGGCAGCTCAGTGCCTAAGGCATTTGACTACTTACCAGGTTGAACCACCAGCCTGTCCAGGGAAGGAAGATGGGGCAGTCTGTTTCTGTAAAGATTTATAGCCTTGGAAACCCAATGTGGGTCACTATGAGTTGAAATTGACACAATGGCTGTGAGGGTTTTTTTTGACATTTGATTAAACCCTGCCTCTTCCTTTCTTCTTCAGCTTGTCTGTGAAGAAAGGTTCCTGCTCAGTGCGCAGTCAGGCCAAAACAGTTTACACACTGAGTGATTAAGAGGAGAGAAAATTATTTATTGCAAAGCGGCAATGCAAGGAGACAGGGGTCCATACCCAAATCTGACTTCTTGAATCTCAATCGAATTACAGTTTCTGTAGGTTTCTGGAGAAAGGGCTATGAATATTCATAAAAATTTTAGGAATTTGGGCATGAGAGGGTTGACAATTGGCTGAAATTTCCTTCTCCTCAGTTTAAAGGGACAGTAGTCTTTTAATTCAGTGTACTTGCATACCGGATGAGTCACACCGGCTTCCTGTCATCAGTTGATCAGGGCTTAGGCAGAGGGGAGAGTGTTAGTTCCCAGCAACTTTGTTCTTCTTTGTCTCACTGCGCGTCTGTGGACTGGAGTTAATTTTCAAGTTGTTTTCTAAGACACATTATTGTGTTTATCACTTGTTTCTAAGGAAATAGCAAGAAAGAATGTTTTTGTTCCATTCAGTTCATAAGGAATTGAGCTTATTGTGTTTACTCCTCTATCTCCAACCGCGGCCCTATTCATCTTAACCAGGGTGGGGAAATAGTTGAGGGTAATTGAGTTTACTTATTTATTTCCAACCAGCATCCTTATCTGTTCTAATCATCTGTCTTAACTAGGGTGGGGGAAACAGTTGGGTTTTGACTTTGCTCAGTTTCATCTGAACAAGGGAGTTCAGGGACTCATGTTCAGTCTTCATTTACATACATACAATTTAGGGAGAATTTACAAAGTAAGAATCAGAGCTCTGGTGGTGTAGTGGATAAGGCAATTGACTGGCAACTGGAAGGTCAGTGGTTCAAACCCACCAGGCACTCCATGGAAGGAAGATAGTGCGATCTACTTCCGTAGAGATTAACAGCCTTGGAAACCCAATGGGGATTGGTATGAGTCAGAAATGACTCAATGGCAGTGAGCTTGGAACTACAAAGAAAGAATGAAACTCAACCCAACTGGAAGACAATGAAGTTGACCCAGGACTTTAGATGGAGTCAGGTAGGACTGAGAATGCCTGATTCCTTGTCTGTGAAATTAGATATCAACATTTACTTGGCAGTGGTGTTATAACCAAGAGAAATAATCTGTTTCATTTTGATTAGCAAAGTGAAATAAAAACAAAATATAGCTGAATTATTTCCACCAACGATTCTTTTCCTTTCCTCCCCACCCTTTGACCTAAACAGTAAGCTGAGAGAGAGAGAGAAGTTGCAGGCACACTCCTATAGAAATGAAAGATATTAGTACAAGAAAAAAACTAATTCTTCCCATGCCTCTGAAAATGAACTTGGATTTATTATACTGACAGAGAACATAGCCAGAATGACCTGAAACCTAATGGTACAAAATAATGTCTTTGGAGTCGAAAATTGAGCCAAGCTCCTCTCTAAAAAGAACCAGTAAGAAGTTGAGATTAAGGAGGTGGGGAAAAAAAAAAGAACAATCTGCATTTTAACCAAAATGCCGTCTTAGTGACTTCAGAATCTTGGTCAAAGGTAGTAACATATAGTTGAGGCATTCATATTTTCCTGAAAGAGTGAATTGTTTGGTGGCAATAAAATATCAGGCCCCGAATGCTTTAGTGTCAGTTTCTCTCCGAACTGATGCAGCTCCCAGGATGTCTTAACTCTAAGCCTCACTATGACCTGAGCGCAGGGTCTAACAGAAGTGACACACCACCCACCCCCAATATAGCATCTATACAGAACAAAACAAAACAAAACCTCATTTCTGTCAAGTCAATTCAACTCATAGTGACCCCTCCTTGGGTTTCCAAGGCAGTATTTCTATGGAAGTAGATGGCTCAATCTTCCTTCTGAGCAGTGGTTGGTGGGTTTGAACCATCAGCCTTCTGGCAAGCAGTCAAATGACTTAGGCACTATGCCACCCGAGCTCAGAACATGTAACAAGATATTACTATTCACTGACAGCAGCAATGACTAAGGTGGACATTTTTTTTTTTTTTTTTTTTTTTTTTTTTGTGATTTGGGTGAAGATTTACAGAGCAAATTCACTTTCCATACAGCAGTTCACATATACTTTGTCTCATGTCATTGACCACAGTTTACCACAATGCAACAGCTCCCCTCTCACTTCCTCCCCATAGTTACCTCTTCCCAGTATCCATCCTCCCATACACTCCTGTCCCCTGAGCTGTCTCCCTGTACATAAGCAGCCCTTCTTTCTCCCATGATTGTTCTCTCCAAGGAGTGTATCTACTTGAGGTAAATGTTTAACTCATATGCTTGTACTGTTTGGCTGGAAACCACAGGGGTGGGTTCAATTCCAGACCTGAAGGGAAGCTAGGGGCCATAGTGTCAGTGGTTCCAGGGTGGAGATTTTTAAATCACATTTTTCTAACTGTATTTATTCACTTATTTTTATTTCAGAACCGATTACCATGTACCTTCAGATGCTAATGGAAGTTGTCCCACCTGAGGAAGAGCCTAAGTAACAAGTTCAATCTCTTATAGCCAAGTCAAAACTGTGATTAATTTATTTTTTTAAAAAATTTTATTGTAATTTGGGTCCAAGTTTACAGCGCAAATTTATTTTCCATACAGTAGTTCATACACATTTTGTCTCAAGACATTGACTGCAATTCCTCACAATGTAACAGCTCTCTTCCCACTTCCTCCCCATAGTTACCTCTTCCTTGTGTCCTTCCCTCCCATCCACTCCCACCCTGAGCTGTTTCCCTGAGCAAACACTGCCCTCTGTTCGCCCATAATTGATCGCTCCAAGGAGTGTATCTACTTGATGTAATTGTTCACCCCATATACCTGTTTATTGTTTGGCTGGAAGCCACAGGAGTGAGTTCAACTGCAGATCTGAAGGGTGACTAGGGGTCAGCATCTCAGGGGCCTCACCAGGCTCCATCAGACCAGCAAACCTGGTCTCTTTATGTGCTTTTGAGTTTTGTTCCACATTACTCTCCCACTCTCTTCAAGATCGCCTGCACTGATCCCCCTCCGAGTGGCTGACAGTGGTAGCTGGGTACCATCTAGTTCTTCTGGTCTCATGGTCATATAGGCTGAGGATCACATGGTCTATCAGTCCCCTTGGACTAACTGCTCCCAAGTGTCTTTCGTTTTCTGTGTTCTTCTTTGCTCTAGATGAGAGACTCATCGTTGTATCTAGATGGCCGCTTGCAGATTAATTTATTTTTGTAAGCAATATTTGTGGTTATTCTTCCAGATGTTTTTCTTAAGGAAAAAAAAAATTATCCAGATGTTTTTGCTATCTTATTTTTAGATATCCTTAATTCTTTGAGTGGGGGTTCAAGGTAGGAGAAATAACAGGTAGAAGATGTACTGCAGCAGAAGAAGATGTAACGTACTAGAATGCTGATGACTAGGAAGGGGCTGAAGAAACAACTACACCATTATGGTAGCAACAATTTAACAAGGATCAACAAAGGTCACACCTACTTAAATAAAGGGTATTCCTGAAATAAATGGCAAATATGGCATATTTATATATAAAAAACTGTTTATGTTTTTGCTTTGAATGCAATGTTAAAACAGAAATATTTTGCTACCCATCCCCACCCCAACCCACCCACCAGGAGCTCTGGTGGCACTGTAGTTAAAGCTTTTAGCTGCTAACCAAAAAAGGTCAGTGGTTCCAACCCACCAGCCACACCACAGGAGAAAGATGAGGCAGTCTGCTTGTATAAAGATTTACAGCCTTTGAAACCCTATGGAGACAGTTCTGCTCTGTCCTGTAATGTTCACTATGAGTTGGAATAGACTTGATGGCAGTAGGTTTGGGGATTTTTAATCCCCTTGCCTAACAAAAAAGTACCACACTCCCTGTACTTAGCATAGTGATGTACATGGCAGGTCTATCCCAGGCTCAATGCAGAGGACTCTACTGCAAAGTTAACATCCAGAACCAATGGAGCCTGTGTGTCCACAAGGGTTACTCTGATTGGTGGTTTGCATCACAGGCTTCCCAACAACCCTCACTGGCATCTCGGCCAAGACAGAAAGTGTGTTCTATTTTAATTCTACTTTGCATTTGGTACTCAGTGAAAATGTTTAAAAAATATCAAAGCAAATATTTCTGTGAAAACACTGAAATTTTATTGCTGATATGACCCAAAAGACATTTACACTACAAATGACTAAGCATGTAAGCAATTTTAGAGTACAGCCAAAAGAATTTTTATCTTGCATTTCAGAAATTTACCCAAAACATGAAATCAATACATAACAATGGCAGAACAAAAAGCCAATTACTAATTGGCTACATTTCACAAGCTGGCATCTTATGTCCCATAAAATATTAATCAGAACTTCAAATATCAGTAAATCAAAAATGTCTGAAAACAAAAGAGTTAAACATAATGCCCTCCCCCAATATTTTCATTTAGCTGTTTGTTAACTACCTTAGAGAATTATCATTACTTCATTGCCAGCAGGACCACTCGCCATTTGTACACGGGGTACATATATTTGTGTGGCTCTTATTGTTTGCCCTGTTTTACAAAAGAGACCAAATGGATGGAGCATCAACAGGAGGTAGCTAATGCTCAGAGGCAGGCCACAGACAGTCAGGGGAAAGCCAACACATCTACTGGGGCCTGTCACCAGCCCAGAGGTCTCCATCCTCAGGAACAAAGACTACATCCACAGACACTGACATCTGATAAGGACATTAGAAGTGCTCCACAGAGTAATAAACTATCAGCAAAGACAGCAGAACTTTCTGCTTCCTGAAGAACCTGTCTAATTTGGCCAAGAAAAAGCAAAAGCATCAGCTTACTTTATGGGCCAATTTGATACCTGCCAGGCAACCTCTGAAAGTTACAGCAGCAGCAAGGATGTGCTCCTGGCAGCTAGCCACAAGTCCTCCCACTGGAGGGCAGTGCTCTGATCACCCATCACCGGGCCACTTTGTGGAAAAATGACCTGGCCGGCAGCATGCTCTGTGGGCACTCCCTGTGGTGAGGTGAGGCCATGCAATGAGCTGAATGTCTTATTTTACAGATGAGGAAACTGAGACCCAGAGGTGATCCAAGCCTTCTGACAAAACAGCTTGATGTCACCTCTAGTTCAAATGGTGGCATGTATCTGGGACATACACAAACTTGGGCATCGGTTCTTTCTGATACAAACTTCAAGAATAAAGATCTTGGGGCAGTCACTCAATAGACGTGTTCTATAAATAGGGTTTTAAACTTCCCAATAGGTCATCTTTTCAGTTAACAAAGACACACGAAAGTCAGCCCCTGGACATTTTTATATTTAAATGGGAACAACCACACAACTGATTTCACAACTTTGTGGGCCACACCCTTTCCTTAGGATGGGGCCATGAACGTTTTTTAGGGTATATCACATCAAGTGTTCTGAACGCTACCTCCAGGTACTCTGCATGTCCTTTTAAAGTTTCCACTGAAGAGAAACCTTTGTCCTGTTTGCCCAGGACTCTGCAGGTCCAGGGGTTAATGTAGAAGCAACAGCTTCACGTCCAGAAGGTCCAGCAGGTCCTGAGCTTTGTTGGTATTGCAGCAGCAGCCTCATTTTTATGTGTGGACTATCTCTGCATCAGAAGTAAACTTACACATAGTGGCTATCAATATTTTAAGAATACTGAAAGTGTTATACATGCAGGCAGTCATGTCTAATCCCACGTAACTCATAGTTAAGGGGTCATAACAGCAGAGTTTAGTATTAATCTATAGGATGGAAATCTCAATTTATATGTGCAAGACCAGGTTTTCAGAAATGTACTAGATATAGATATAAATGAAAAACAACCAACTAATGAACTGATTCTAGTTCATTATCCAAATGTCACAGTTTACTCTTTGTCACTCAAACTTGAATGTGTCAGGATGAGCTTCCTGTCAGAGGCAATGAAGACAGCATACTAATAACCTGGGCTTGCATGTATTGATGGCTTTGCTCCTCAGACAGCCTTCTTATCATCAGCCCAGTTCTAAATTAACTCAGCATTTTTCACCATGACCTATCTCAGGGGCACAAAATGACAGTAATAACTTATCCTTCAGGAGAAAACTGTTTCCTTTCTTAACTTTCAGTCACACAGCAATGTCCATCTTTGTTGAAACATACTCTTTGGGATGCAGTTCACAATTTCACTCACTCTCATTTCCATCATCCTCTGAAGCGCTGTCACTGATTTCAGCTACTTCTGCCACTTTGCAGGGCAGGCCTTTAGAATTTACGACTAAAAAAGTCAGATATAAAAATGTATTAACTATAGACGAATATTTTCCCTATTATTTTGATCAATGCAGAGAAAGCCCCTGTGCTTGCAGTTCTATCTACTGTGCCATCTATTTATATTGTATTTTCATTATTTTAGGTGACAAATGATCAGTTAAATTTGTTGGCTTATAAATGAATTACCCTCCTAGAAAAAATATCTGTGTTATAATACACTTAAAAAAACCCCCAAAACTTTAACAGAAGAAGGTATACTTGTCACCAAGGGGTAAAGCCCACTCAAACCAGAGTGATATGCCTCCCCGTCCCTGCCATTCCCCCCGGGAGCGGGTGTGCAGCCTCTTACCCTCGGAGAAGTGGCAGTCCTCTTCACATTCTTCCCAGTGATCAAAATCAAAAGCCACATTTGGATTCTGTTCAATATAACATTTCACATTAAGTGAGAGAATAAAACACACCAAGGGTGTTAAGATCAGCCACAGTTAATTTCAGCTCACCTTCTGTTTGAGTAAACTACACCAAAATTCCCTTCTCTCTTTGGCAAGATTGATTACAGGCTCACTGTTTTTAATAATGCACTTGCAGTTGTCTTTTAGTATGTTTCCCTGAAGCTCCATATCCGCCAAGTAAAATTTGTCTCCCACCCAGGCACTAGATTTATAGAAAGAAATGTAGTCAGTCTTTCAAAATGTGAGAAAATGTTTCTAATTAAGTTTATAAAATATACATAAACCTACCTGAAAATGACTCTATCTCTAAAATATTTACATCTGCAATCTTTCACGTTCCTTATTTTTATCTTTAAGATGATCACATCGTCTTTTTGAAACCATTTTATCTGTGGGTGGAAACTAGAAAAAAGGCATATATATTCATCAATATTTATTCACTAGTTAAGGAAAACATGACCTTCAAACAACGGATGGACATACCTTTTCATATTCAGTTGTATATTTTTGTTAATGGAAGCATCTCCAGTGTTTTCAGATAAAGCTTCTGTACAAAATCAAAGTCAAGTTTTTCTATTGATTATTATTTATATGTAACTCTAGAACATACATACATACACTTTTTTATACTTTATACAAACTTTTAGCTGTGGAATTACTCATATAAGAGTAAATTTCATAGTAACCCAGTATCCAGTTGCAAAGAATAATCAGAAAAAAATGAAAATGTACATCACTTAGTAAAACTAATGTTTTAAAATGAAAACAGACTTTGAAAAATATTAAACACAATCAGGAAAGTAAAGTTATGCTTCTGAAAGGGAAACATGTTACAATCAGTGTCCACAGGTTACAAATCTCCAGGCTTCTTTGGGTCTGTCTTAACCTGCCAGAACCCCACTAATGATGGCTTCTAGGACAGTAACCATCACGCACATGCAAGCAATGCAGAACACAGCATTTTCTAAAACAACGCAATTTAAACTTTCAACCTAAAACACTGTAAGCTTCCATTCACAGACTTGAACAAGATGTTCATAGCTGGTTTTTTTTCTCCCAGTTTTAACATTTTCTTTACATTATGTATCTTCTTGGCCTTTTTAGATGGTCAGTGATCCACATACCAGTTTATCTTGCACTGCATTTGTGTTCATAACAGTTTTAAGGAAAACAGCTCCAAACTGAAAACAATCCAAACATTTATCAGCAACGGACCAGATAAATAAATTAGGCCATATTCATATTATAGAATAAAACTCAGCACTAAAAAAGAACAACCATTATTTGCAATAACATAGATGAATTTCATAGACATAATGTTTAGTGAACAAATGGTCACTGTGACTCAGAACCAACTTGATGGCGATGCGTTTGGTTTTTTGGTTTTTAATGTTCAATGAAGAGTGTATATTTAGTTTCCAATCAGGCAAAACCAATGTGGCTGGAAGTCAGAATAGTTATTATTAGGGAGGCATATACACACGGAAGGTCCATGACTTTGGGGATTCTATTAATGTTCAAAGTTCTAGCTGGTTGTGCTTAATGGGCATGCAAATAAGTAAAAAAAAAAGTCTACACTTAAGATCTGTGCACTTTACTGGATACATGATACACCTCAAATAACAAAAAGTAAAAAAAGTACAAAATGAAACACTGGAAGCAGAACTGTCACAAACAGGAACAGTTGGGTAAAATCAGTTCTACCACCTTCTCTGAAATGCATCTGCAAGTGCATTTCAAAGTCTGTATTTGAAAATTTTCAAAATATGAATGGTTTTGAGGTAATCATCTTTTAAATAACAGTACTGACCATGCTTGGGGTTTTCTGAGTTTGTCTCAGAATTAGCACCTCTTTCTGAGGCCACATCCTCTTTCCCTGTGATTTGCAGACCCGCAGCATCTTCTGCTGAAGGAGGTATCCTGGACAGAATAGGCAGAGGTTAATGAAAACCTTTGGGACTTGAGGAAATACTTGCAAACCCTGTCAGGAAATTCTCATCAAGAAGTGAAAGGCAGGGAATAGATGACTGTGAAGTGCTTTTTATCTGGAGTCAGACTTGAACAAGGTTATGACACAGCCAGCTGTGTTCCCTGCTGTGTTCTTTGTATCAGGCACATAGTAGATGATTAATAAATATTATTATGTACATGCATGAACTCATTTACTAAGATAATTTTCCCTACAAATTCACTTAACTTTGAGAATAAGAGCATGCACTGCTATGACCTTCAAGCAGTAAAAAGGGCAGTCCCTCTGTTCATCATCTTCCAGGATCCCACTCTGTGACAAGTTTGAATCTCCTTCTAAGAATATTCTTTGTGTAAGAAAGCAAATGTTGCCATCTATATCTATCTAAAACACACACACACACAAATTTTAAATACATGGAAACTTACTAAATTCACTATTCTGACCCTTGTTTTATTATATTTAATAACTAAATAGAGATTACTCCATTATCAGTACACAGAGGACTGACTCATTATTTTACACGTTTGAAAGTGTGTTATCCTGGGTTTTTTGTGTTAACTTTTTTTTTTTTTTTTTAGCAAGTATCATAAAGTTCAATATTTAAAAATAAATGAAAAGATCTGTGCAATGAAAAATCTCACTGTCAGCCCTGCTTCCTAGCTATCTAGTTACCTTCTTCATAGATAACAATGCAATTCATTTATCGTACTTCCTTTAAGAGACAACTGCAGCCTAAACAAGCAAACATGTATGAACACATCTATGCATACACACTTACCTATGAGGTATGGGAAGGTGTATGTGTTATCTCCAAGGGGATTCTGATCAACATGAATGAGGCTTGTGGCACAGCACTCCACAACTGGCAGAGAACAGTATCCCATGCCCAAAACCATGCCTTCAGGGACTCTACTTGAGCCCCTGCCCTGCTCACCACTGGGCAGCACCAGTCCTTCAGTCACCCAGGCTACTCCTCTGCCATAACCCTAATTTCTTGCACTAGACCCTCATCTACTAGGGCTCTGTGTCTTTCGCCTCACACACTTCACAATACACCCAGAGCCCTCCCCAGCTGCCTTCCTAAGCTCTAGGCTTGCAGTTCCAATAAGCTTACTATGTCCATATTCATCCACTTAGTATGTCTAAAACCAAACTCAGTATCTCCTTCTCTGCAAACCAGCTGCTCTCCAAGAAACATCTTCTGTCAACTATGTCAATGTCCTCTCAGTCACTGTTGTTGTTATGTGCCGTCGAGTTGGACCCGACTCATAGCAACTCCTGCTTGGAATTAGACTGCCCAACCTTCCTTTCGAGGAGTGGCTGGTGAGTTTGAACTGCCAGCCTTCTGGTCAGCAGTCAAGTGCCTTAGGCACTATGCTACCAGAGCTCCTTTCTCAGTCACTAGAGGTCTCAGAGGGAGCTCTGGTAGCATAGTGCCTAAGGCACTTGACTGCTAATCAGAAGGCTGAGGTTCAAACCCACCAGCCACTCCTCAGAAGGAAGATTAGGCAATCTACTTCTGTAGAGACACTGCCTCGGAAACCCAAGGAGGGGTCGCTATGAGTCGGATACACTTGATGGCAGTGAGTTGTTGTTGTCATATAGTGCACTTCTACTCTGACATAGATAGAAGGTTGCTATGAGTCAGAATTGACTTGACAATGTACAACACAAAAGATTTATTACAGGTACAAAACTGTATAGTTTATCACAATTCTCTAATA
>NW_006922046.1:1551118-1558965 GCF_000298275.1 Orycteropus afer afer | reverse complement strand
TTGGGCAATCCTACTTCCGTAGTGATACTGCCTTGGAAACCCAAGGAGGGGTCGCTATGAGTCAGGGCTGACTCGATGGCACATAACAACAACAAGAGGTCTCAGAAGTGTAGAATCACTCTCCCTTCCATCTGTCATTTACTAAGTCTTGTGGCTTCTAGCTCTTTCAAGTCCTCAGAATCTGTCCTCTTTACTAATCTATTGTTAGAACTGTTAGGTGTCAAATACCCAGAGAGGAACAGGACCAGGGTGAATTGTTAGAAAAATAAGTTTTATTGAATCATCCCTTCGGGTGATGGGCTGAGGCTTAGAGTAGCATCAGCCCCATCCTGTCTCCACAGGGTGCTTAAATAGTGTTTGAATGCAGGAGGTCGACTACATATTTCAAAAGAAACAATCCTAAGTGTTGAAGAGGAACTAAACACAAGGGAGGGTGGGGACAAGATAAGCCCGGGACTCGACAAAGGATCCAAGTGGAAACTGAGAGTGGGGGTCGGGGTCGACTTCACAGTGGAAAAAGCAGACAAAGAACTCCACTGGAACTTGGGGGTTTTGAGAGTGCAGGAAAGCAGACAAAGAGGAAACTGGAAACTGGGGATTTGGGGGTGGGGGCATCTGAAGGACGGGAAAGGACACAAAGCATCTAAGTGGAAATTAGGGGGTGGAGACTAGGAGAGTACTGAGAGAGAGAGACAGAAACTTAGTAGATACTGGCAGGCTGGGTAGAGGGTGAAGGATTTACCTATTAAGAACGGAGCTGAACTCTTCTTTGCTAATCCAGTTTATCTCTAGCTTTCCAATTCATCTGTGTACTTCTTTTCCTCATCCCAGTATACTATTTATTCAGTTGCATTTTAGAATTCTGTACGAACTTTCTCAGAGGCTACTGGCTACCTAAGTACAAATGCCACAACTTGACCACTGACATCTATGTCTGACAGTCAATGTAGTCCTGCAAACCTTCTATCAGTAAAACAGCTACTCCAATTTGTTCCAAACTCTCCCCCTCTCCTTATCTTTAATCAAAAGGTAGCCTCCCACAACCTTAAATATCCTCCGCACACTGCACGAACAACAACAACAAAAATCCTCCCCAGCTCCTCCTCAACCTGTCAAAATTTTCCCCATTCTCTAGGAACTATCCGAAATGCAGTCTCTTCCTCCAGCCAGGGTCCCTCTGTGAAATCTCCACCTTACTATGTACCTCTCTCACATCACATGTCAGCCACTCTCTCTATCTTGTCTTTGTGACTTTGGTGTGTAATACTCCTGGCTCAATTATAAAAACACAGTGTGCAAAGGGACTACAAAAGAGTCTTTGGCACAGAGCTAGGGCTCAATAACAGCTCTTGTGTTTCCCATAAGTGATCCGTCCTTGTTTTGATTAAATATCTTAAATGGTAATGACATCTTCATTTTTTAAAGACAGTTGTCTTTAAACTTCTTTTAAATTTTTAATGTTTTTGGTGAAAATATACATAATAAAACCTGTATCTATTCAACAATTTCTCCATCACCAGTTCAATGACCTTGGTTACAATCTGCATACTGTGCTATCATTCTCTCCATCTCTGCCTATTTTGGTTTACCACCATTACCTTAGACTCACTGCCCCCTAAACATTTCCTCTATGTTTTAGAATTACTATTGTCAATTTGATCTCATGAAAAGGGTTCACTGTTCAAGACAAACATTTTTTACTAATTAGGCTAAACTGCCGTTTAGCTTAAAGATGACTTCAGTAGATAGTTTTCATTCAAAGTTTAACAATTATCTTAGAGCAATAGACATCAGGGCTCCCCCAGTCTCACTGGGTCCAGTAAGTTTGATTTTTTAAAGAATTTGAAACTCTGGTTCACATTCTTCCTCTTTTTGGTCAGAATCTATCCTTGATCAAAACATGCAGTAATGGTAGTTGGGTACCAACTAGCTATTCTGGTAGAAAAATATTTTGTTAAGTTTGAAGAAATCTTTCTTGCTCCCTGAAAATATGAAGAAACCAAGATTATACATCCTAATCCCACAGATAAATTTTCTTGTGGTAAAATGTGCCATTTAACAGTACAATTCTGTGACATTAATTATATTCATCATGTCGTACAACCATCACCCACTACTTCCAAAATTTTTCATCACCCAAGACAGAAACTCTCTATTCATTAAGTAATAATTCCCCATTCTTACCACACTCCGGTCCAGGGTAACCTCTAATCTACTTTCTGTCTCTATGAATCTGCCCATTCTAGATATTTCATATAAGTGGAGTCATATGATATATGACTTATGGTTTCTGCCTTATTTCATTTACATAATTTTCAACATTCATCCATGTGTCAGAACTTCATTTCTCTTTACAGCTAAATAATATTCCACTATATACACATATCATATTTCATTTATCCATTCATCTCTTGATAAACATTTAAACTGCTCTTACTTCTTGGCTATTGTGAATAATGCTGCAGTGAACACTGGTGTACAAGTATCTGTGCCTGTGCTTTCAGTTCTTCGGGAAACCTAGTAGTGAAATTGCTTTGTCATATGGTAACTGTATATAAAGTTTTTTTGGAATTGCAAATGTGTTTTCTATGGCAGCTATACCACTTTACATACCCATCAGTAATGCATATGAGTTCCAATTTATCCACATAACTACTCAATACTTGATATTTTCCATTTTTCTGATAATAGCCATGTTAGTGGGTTACAAGTAGTATCTCACTGTGATTTTGATTTGCATAGTGCCTAAGGCATTTGACTGCTAACCAGAAGGCTGGCGGTTCAAACTTACTGGACCCAGTGAGACTGGGGGAGCCCCCAAGTCTATCGCCCTGAGATAATTGTTAAACTCTGAAGAAAACTATCCACTGAAGCCATCTTTAGGCTAAACAACAGTTTAGCTTAATTAGTGAAAAATGTTTGTCTTGAACATTGAACCTTCTACTCCTTGTAAGGTTCTACTTCTGTAGTGATACCGCCTCGAAAACCCAAGGAGGGGTTGCTATGAGTGAGATTCAACTCAACAGCATTGAGTTTGGTTTTTTTTTAGTGATTAATTATACTGAGCAACTTTTCATGTGTTTATTGGCTATTTGTATATCTTCATTGGAGAAATATCTATTCAAGTCCTTTGCCCCTATTTTAATTGCATTGTTTTGTCTTTTTACTGTTAGAATATATAAGGAATTCCTTATATACTCTATATATTAAACTCTTATAGATAAATGATTTTCAAATATTTTCTTGCATTTTGTGGGTTGTCTTTGCACTCTTGATAGTGTCCTTTGATGCACAAACACTTTTAATTTTGATGAAGTCCAATTTAAATAATTTTTATTTTATTTTGTATGTTTATGGTGTCATACTTATGACATCATTACCTATTCCAAGGTTATGCAGATTTTTACCCGTTTTCTTTCAACAGTTTTAAGGTTTAGCTCTTAAATTTATGTCTTTGATCCATTTTGAGTTACTGTTTGTATATGATGTAAAATAAGGGTCCCACTTCATTCTTTTGCATGTGGATATCCAATTTACCCAGCACCATTAGTTGAAAAGACTATCCTTTCTCTATTGATGGTCCTGGCACCCTTGGCAAAATCAACTGAACATAAATGTGAGGGCTTACTTCTTCTGGGCTCTCAATTCTATTCCACTCATCTATATGTCCCTTCCTTATGAAGTACCACACTGTTTTGATTAATACAGATTTGTGATAAATGTTGAAATCAGTAAGTGTGAGTCCTCCAACTTTGCTCCTCTTTCTGAAGATTGTTTTGGCTATCCTGGGTCCCTTGATATCCCATACGAATTTTAGAATGGGTCCCAAATTTATTAAGATAAAAAAAACACTGAAATACTTCAGAGTATAAAATATTTTAAACTTTGCCAAGGTCTTTAAATTCCTCTAATTTATATTAATCTATGGGTAGATACAAAGGTAGACAAGCAAGATGATCAGGTATAGGTTGCTCAGGATCAGAAGATCAAACACTGTGAAAATGTCAATATTACCTAAAGCAATCTACACATTCAATGCAATCGAATACAGATCCCATCAGCATTCTTTAAAGAAAAAACAAAAGCTAATTTTATATGGAAAGGAAAGAGACCCTGGATAAGCAAAGCATTACAGAAAAAGAAGAACAAAGTAGGAGGTCTCATACTTGCAGATGTGGAAACCTACTAGACAGCCACAGCAAGTCAAAACAGCCTGGTATTGGTACAACAACAGACACATAGACTAGTGGAACAGAATTGAGAACACAAAACTAGATCCATCAACCTATGGTCAGCTGATTTTTGACAAAGGGCTGAAATCCCTTACATAGGGAAGAGATGGTCTGTTTAAAAAATGGTGCTGGCAAAATTGGATATTCATTTGCAGAAAAATGAAGCAAGATCTATAATTCACACCATACATAAAAATTACCACCACATGGATCAAAGACTTAAATGTGAAACCTAAAACTATAAATTCCTCAAGAAAAAATAGGGGCAAATTGAGGGGCCCTAATTTATTGCATAAACAGGCTGTCAAGTGTCAAGCATAACCCAAACACACAAAGTAGAAGATAAACTAGATGAATAGACCTTCTAAAAATTAAACTTTTATGTGCTTCAAAAGGCTTCTCCAAAAAAATAAAAAAATATAACCTACAGATTGGGAAAAAATATTCAACAATGACATATCTGACAAGGAATTTTTCTCTAAAATTTATAGAAAATACCAACACCATTGAACCCACACCTGTGGTTTCCAGCCAAACAAAAGACAGGCATATGAGTTGAACATTTACCTGAGGTAGATACACTCCTTGGAGAGAACAATTATGGGAGAAAGAAGGGCTGCTTATGCACAGGGAGACAGCTCAGGGGGCAGGAGTGCATGGAGGGATGGATACAGGGAAGAGGTAACTATGGGGAGGAAGTGGGAGAGGAGCTGTTGCATTGTAGTAAATTGTGGTCAATATCATGAGACAAAGTGTATGTGAACTGCTGTATGGAAAGTGAATTGGCTCTGTAAATTTTCACCCAAATCACAATTAAAAAAATAAATGAAAAAAGAAAATACCAACACCTCAACAACAAAAAGACAAACAATCCAATTAAAAAATGGTCAGAACACATGAATAGACACTTCACCAAAGAGTATATTCAGGAGGCTAACAAACACATGAAGAAATGTTCATGATCATTAGCCATTAGAGAGATGCAAATCAAAGCAACAATGAGATACCATCTTGCCCCAGCACTAATAGCAAAGTTCAACAAGACAGAAAATAACAAATGCTGGTGAGGATGTGGAGAGATTGGCACTCTTAATACACTGCTGGTGGCACTGTCAAATGATACAACCACTATGGAAAGCTGTATGCCAATTCCTTAAAAAGTTGGAATTAGAAATACCATTTGACCCAGTCATTCCATCGCTAGGTATATATCCTAAAGAAGTGAGGGCCAGGACAAGAACAGATATATGCACACCCATGTTCACTGCAGCACTATTTACAACAGCAAAAAGATGGGATCAGCGTAGGTGTCCATCAGCTGAAGAATGGATAAGCAAACTATGGTATATGCACACAATGAAGTACTATGCAACCCTAAAGAATAACATAGAATATGCAAAACACCTCATAACGTGGATGAACTTGGAGGACATTATGCTGAGTGAGGTAAGTCAACCACAGAAGGACAAATACTGTATTAGTCCATTACTGTAAAAAGTCAAGGAAAGGTTTATATCTGAAAAGAAACTCTGTTGGTCACCAGGGGTGGAAACACTGCAAAAATTAAAATAAATAATAATGATGATGATGATGATCATCATCATCATCAGGTATGGGTAAGCTAATGGTGATATACCATGACCACATATAGCAGACAATATTTCTATATATGTATTTGTATGTCCTATAAAATGTGTGCGAGAGCTGGATAATGACAAAGACTGAAGAAGAGTTGATGCAGTTGAACTGCAGTGTTGGCAAAGAATACTGAAAATGCCATGGACAGTCAGAAGAATGAACAAATCTATCCTGGAGAAAGTGCAGCTGGAATGCTCCTTGGAAATGAGAATGGGCAGATTTTGTCTCACCTACTTTGGTCATATTGTCAGAAGGGATCATTCTCTGCAGAAGAATATCATGCTTGGTAAAATAGAGAGTCAGTGAAAACGGGGAAGACACTCTCAACGAGATGTACTGACACAGTGGCTGCAACAATGGGCTCAAGCATAACAAGGATTTTTTTTTAAAACTGTGATTTGGGTGAAAGTTTACAGAGCAAATTCATCTTCCTCACAGCAGTTCACATATACTTTGTCTCATGACATTGACTGCAATCTCCCACAATGCAACAGCTCTCCTTCCACTTCCTCCCCATAGCCACCTCTTCCCTGTGCCTTCCCTCCTATGCACTCTTGTCCCCTAAGCTGTCTCCCTGTGCATACACAGCCCTTCTATTCGCCCATGATTGATCTCTCCAAGGATCGTATCTACCTAATGTAAATGTTCAGATCATATGCCTGTCTTTTGTTTGGCTGGAAGCCACAGGAGTGGGTTCAATTCCAGACCTGAAGGGCAGCTAGGGGCCATAGTCTCAGGGGTTCCATCAGGCTCTATCAGACCAACAAACCTGGTCCCTCTTTTTTTTTTCAATGATTTTGAGTTTTGTTCCACATTGTTTTCCTACTCTATCCAGGATATCCTACAAAGATCCCCCTCTGAGTGGTTGACAGTGGTAGCTGGGCACCATCTACTTCTTCTGGTCTCACAATCATATAGGCTAAGGATCGTGTACCAGTTCCTTGGACTAACTGTTTTTCCATGCATCTTTGATTTTTTTCATTCTTCTTTGCTTTGGATGAGGAGAGACCCATCACTGCATCTAGATGTCTTCTCTCAAGCTTTTAAGATCCCAGTCGCTACTCACCGAAGTAGGATGTGGAACAATGTTTATTTGTGTAGTATGTTATGCCAAGTGAGCTTAATGTCCCCTGTGATCATGGTCCTGAGCCCACAGGTCCAACTACTTGCTCCCTCTGGGTAGCAGGCTGTGTCCAAGAAGTGACTACAACCCTGTCCCCCATCAGTTCTACTATATACCTGGGGAATTCGTACAGAACATACAAATACACTTGTAAAAACACTGTGTGCCAACCCTATACATGGTCATAGGCACACTCCCCACTGCACAGACATACCTAATTGTTCAGCCTGTCCACGCATCCATCCACTCGTAGATCAATGTTTGCCATCACTGACAATGCAGTACTGTATGTGCAAAAGGATTCATCTTTGTTCTCTCTATGACCCATGTACCTCTCTCTGTCTTCCTCTTCTTCATTGCCACTGTGTTGATGACTCACATTTTGTACATTGCCCTTCCCTTCACCCAAATAAATACTTGTCTCTATCTATCAGCAGTGTTCCCTCCCTTCTAATCCCCTCCTACCCCTGTAACCAACAAAGAAAATTTCCTTCCATAGATAAACCTTTCCTCAACTTTTTACAATATGGACCGATACAATATTTGTCCTTCCATGACTGACTTATCTCACTCAGCATAATGTCCTCCAAGTTCATCCCCGTTATGAGGTGTTTTGCATATTCTATGTTATTCTTTAGGGTTGCATAGTACTCCATTGTGTGCATATACCATAGTTTGCTTATCCATTCTTCAGCTGATGGACACCTACGCTGATCCCATCTTTTTGCTGTTGTAAATAGTGCTGCAATGAACATGGGTGTGCATATATCTGCTCTTGTCCTGGCCCTCACTTCTTTAGGATATACACCTAGTGATGGAATGACTGGGTCAAATGGTATTTCTAATTCCAACTT
>NW_006922046.1:1546767-1550438 GCF_000298275.1 Orycteropus afer afer | reverse complement strand
CAGCCACTCCTTGGAAGGAAGATGGGGCAATCTACTTCCATAGTGATACTGCCTCAGAAACCCAAGGAGGGGTCGCTATGAGTTGGGTCCGACTTGATGGCACATAACAACAACAATATTCATGTAGTTTAATCATCTGCAGTCTGTGCATTTTGGGTTATGCTTGATAGTCTATTTATATCATATATTAGGATCCCTAAATTTTCCCTGAGTTTTTCCTTGAGGAAGTGTATAGTTTTAGGTTTCACAATTAAGTCTTTAATCCATCTGGGGTTAGTTTTTGTGTATGGTGTGAGGTATGGATCTTGTTTCATTCTTCTGCAAATGGATATCCAGTTTTGCAAGCACCATTTGTTAAACAGACCATCTCTTCCCCCAGTTAATGGATGTCAGCCCTTTGTCAAAGATTAGCTGACCATAGGTCGACGGATGCATTTCTGGGTTCTCAATTCTATTCCATTGGTCTAAGTGTCTGTTGTTGTACCAGTACCAGGCTGTTTTGACTTCTGTGGCTGTATAGTAGGTTTTGAGATCCAAGAGTGTGAGATCTCCTACTTTGTTCTTTTTCCTCAATAGTACTTTGTTTATCCAAGGTCTCTTTCCTTTCCATACAAAGTTAGTGACTGTTTTTTCCATATCCTTAAAGAATGCTGATGGGATCTGGATTGGGATTTCACTGAATATATAGATTGCTTTGGGAAGAACTGACATTTTCCCAATGTTCAATCTACCTATCCATGATCATGGTATGTTCTTCCATTTATGTAGATCTCTTATGGTTTCATGAAGTAATCTTTTGTAGTTTTCTTTGTACAGGTCTTTTGTGTCCCTATAAATATTTATTCCTGAGTATTTTATTTTTTTGGCAGCTATTGTAAATGATCAATATCATTTACATTTCTTTATTCTTTTTCAAAAAGCAATCTCTTTGCTGGTATAGAGGAATCCAACTGATTTTTGTATGTTCAAGCATAACAAGGATTTTGAAGCTGGTGCTGGACCAGGCAGTGTTTTGTTCTGTTGTACATAGGGTCGCTGTGAGTTGGAGCCAAACTGACAGCACCTCACATAAATAATATAAAAATATCCATATATATAATAGAGCAAAGGGGGCAATGTTAATGATAATTTCTTAGCAACAACCAAACTCCTTGATGGAGTGAGTCTCTGGGCCTGCAGGCTCAGGATGATGGTCACGGGGGACACCAAGCTCAAGTAGCCTAACAGAGTACACAAAAACATAGTACATCCTACTTTGGGGGTAACAACTGGAGTCTTAAGAGCTGATGAGTGGCCACCTAAGGTTCAACTATTGGTCTCTCCTCATCCAGAGCAAAAAGAGTGAAAAAAATCAAAGATGCATGGAAACAACCAGTCCAAGCGACAAGTAACCTTCATGATCCTGAGACCAGAACTAGATGGTGCCTGGCTATCATTGCCAATCACTGGAAAAAGTATCAAAACTTGAGATCCTGGATAGAGTGGGAGGCAAAACTCAAAATCATTAAAAAAAAAAAAAGACCTGCTTACTAGTCTGACAGACTGGTGAAACCCTTGAGACTATGGCCCCTAATCACCCTTAAGGCCTAGAATAAAACTCACTCTTGTGGCTTAACCTTTAGCCAAACAACAGATAGGCCTATGACGTGAATAATTATGCCAGGGTGGTGCACTCCTTATAACAATTAACCATGGAAGATCAGAAGGGCAGCATTTTTTGAGAGAAAGCTCAAGAAATTACAAATACATAGAAAAGAAGGGCACAGGGAAAAAGTAACCACAGGAAGTGGGAAGACAGCTGTTACAGTGCAGGGATTACAATCTGTGTCATGAAACAAAATGTGTATGACCTGTTGAGTGGAAAACAAATGTGCACTGTAAACGTTTTTCCAAATCACAATAAAAATTTAAAAACAAAACAAAAAACCCTCTAGTTTCAGCTGCAATTGAGGAAATTTTCAAGGTCACCAGTGATCACATGACTAAATCTAATGGTCAGCTCTCAAGTCCTCATTTGACTTAGCTTCTTGACAACAAAGGGTACTGCTCATCACTCCCTGCTCCATGAAACATTCCTCATTTGCTATCCAAGGCAGCACTCTCCCAGTCTTCCTTATACACTGCTGACTGCTCCTTCCCAGACCCCACTGATGATGTCCCCACAGCTCCCCCACTTCGAAATGTTGGTGGCCCCCAAGTTCAGTCCCTGAACCTTTACACTCACCACCATAGGGCTCTTACCAAGTATCCCAGATTTAAATACCAGGATAAGGCTCCATGAAGCCACACTCTCACTACAAATCTGTTGTTGTTGTTATGTGCCGTCGAGTCAAACCCGACTCATAGCGACCCCTCCTTGGGTTTCTGAGGCAGTATCACTACGGAAGTAGGATTGCCCAACCTTCCTTCCGAGGAGTGGCTGGTGGGTTTGAACCACCAGCCGTCTGGTTAGCAGGCAAGTGTCTTAGCCACTATACTACAAATCTAGGGGCTCACAAATCCCATAAACTACCTTCAAACTATGTTCAAAATCTGCTACTTTTCACCACTTCTACAAAACCACCCTAGTCCAAGAATCATCACCTTCACCTGAATTCCTACCACAGACTTTGTCCTCCATCCCTGCCTTCAGCAGCCAAGAGTAGTCTTATGACCAAGTTGTCTCTCTGCTCCAAACCCTCCATAGCATCTACCTTCTCACATGAAGAGCCAAATGAGGGGCCAACAAGGTCTGATCCTGCTAAGCCTCCTCTGACCTCTGTTGCACTGGTTCGCTCTTTATTTGCTGTTCCAGTCATAGTATCATTCTCCCTGTTCCTGGAAAGCACCAACCAAGCCTTCCCTGTCCCTGCAGGAATCTTCGCTCAGACATCTGCATGGATCATGTTCATTTACTTTGTATTCTTGCTCAGCTCTCTCCTTCTCAGTCCCTGCTTCCACCCACTCTCTTCCTTCTCTGCTTTAATTTGCTCCACTTCATACATCACCATCTGATGTATTATGCATTTTTTTACCTGTTAATATTATTATTATCTCTTCCCCCTAAAATGTAATGGCTTTGAACGGCCTTGTTTTGTTCAAATATATGTCCCCAGAAGATAATGTTTACTCAGTGAATGATTTAATTTTAAAACTTTAACTTTACTCAATGATAACTTCAACTAAAAGTATCTGTTAATGTGGTTCTCTGAAACAAAGTTAGACTAAAGAAATACTGCAGCCCCTTGCTATCAAAACACATGCAACTTAAGGAATTACTATCAGTTTTGTTAGATATGATAATGGCACTGTAGTCACATTTTTAAAAGTCCTGTTGCTCCACATCTCCATCAACATTCAATATTTTCTCTCTCATTTTATTCTTTCTGGTGGGTGTAGTGGTATTCCACCATGACTTTAATTTGCTTTTCCTTGATAACTGGTGAGTTCGAGCACATTTTCATATGTTAAGTGGTCATTTGTGAAGTGTACGTTCAAGTCTTTGCCCACTTTTCTCCTAAGTGTCCATAATTTTCTTACTAATTGGAAGGCATTCTTAATACAAGTTCTTCGGTGGACACATACTTTTTTTTTTTTAACTTCTTTAAAAAATATCTATTTAGGGAGGTGGGGCAAGATGGCGGACTAGGCAGAAGGATTGCACAGACCCTCTTCAATAAAGAAAAGGGAAA
>NW_006922046.1:1524080-1529021 GCF_000298275.1 Orycteropus afer afer | reverse complement strand
TATTGTAAATTTTGGTCAATGACATGAGACAAAGTATATGTGAACTGCTGTATGAAAAGTGAATTTACTCTGTAAATTTTCACCCAAATCAAAATAAAATTAAAAAAAAAATTGGCACAACCACTATGGAAAATAGTTAGAACAATAGCCCTAATTATGACTCAGCAATTCCATTCCATTAGAATGTTTATGTGAGTTCACCAAAATACAGGTAAAAGAATGTTCAAAGCACTACTATTCAAAGTAGTCAAAAATTGGCAATTTCCCCACCAACAGTAAAATGGATAAATTATGACACATTCAATATGCATAAAATGGAACAATAAGCAGTAATAAGAATTTATTATCTACAACTGAAGGCACAATCTGGATGAATTTCACAAACAATGCTGAGCTAAAGAAGTCCAACACAAAAGAGACATACTGCATGATTTTAATCACACAAAGTACAAAACCAGGCAAAACTCATCTAACTTTTCTACATCAGTGCTGCCCCTTGGGGAGGGGAAGTATTTGGAAGGGAGCATGAGGGGGCCTCTTGAGTCGTGGTCTCTTTAATCTGGGGCTAGTTACATAGGTGCGTACACAGAAAATCCACCTCACTAGACACCTCTGTATATGTGCTGTCAATAAAATGTTAATAACAAACATTAATCTATGAGAAAATAGATGAGTAGACAAGCTGAATGATCAGCTATGTCTAGGGAAAAGGGAATATACCCATGACCATGCATAAGATTGGCAGATGATGTTTCTGCATACATATCTGTATGTGTTGTAAGAATGTTCATTAACTAATAGGGAGCAAAGTTATGATAACTTCTTAGGCACACTTAATCACTCTGATTGAGTTACTGGATCTGTGGGCTTGGGACCATGGTTGCAGGGGACATCAAGCTCAACTAGCATAATATACTACACAAAAACATTGTTCTACAACCTACTTTGGTGAGTAGCGACTGGGGTCTTAAACCCTTAAGTGACCACCTCTTGCAAGCAGCAACAAGGGGTCTCTCATCTTCCAGAGCAAAGAAGAATGAAGAAAACCAAAGACACACAGAAACAATTAGTCCCAGTGACTAGTGGACCATGTGAATCTTAGCCTATATGCCTGTATGACCATAACACCTGAAGAAACTGATGATGCCTGCTACCCCTCTCAACTACTCAGAAAGGGATGAGAATGTCAACCACTCAGAAAGGGATTAGTACAGGAGATCCTGGATAGAGTGGGAGAACAATGTGGAACAAAACTCAAAATCATGAAAAACACCAGATTTACTGGTCTGATAGAGCCTGGTGAGACACCCAAGACTATGGCCCTAGTTACCCTTCAGGTCTGGAACTGAACTCACTCCAGTAGCTTCCAGCCAAACAACAGACAGGCATATAAGGTGAACATTTACATCAGGTAGATATACTCCTTAGAACGATCAATCATGGGAGAACAGAAGAGCAGTATTAACACAGGGAGATAGTTTATGGGGCAGGAATGCACAGAAAAGAAGTACACAAGAAAAAGGTAACCACAGGGAGGAAGTGGGAAGAGGGCTGTCACACTGTGGGGAACTGCAGTTAATGTCATGAAACAAAATGTGTATGAACCGCTGTGCAGAAAATGAATTTGCTCTGTAAACTTTCACCCAAATCACAATAAAAATCAAAACAAATAAATAAAATGTTAATAAAAATTCTTTTCTGTAAGAGATACAGGTGAAATTAGATACTTGTATTATAATACTCCACCAAAAACAAAGGTGTGGTTTGTGGTATAGATGAAACAAGTTTCTGAAAAACTTGATAATTAACTGAAGCTGAGTCATAAGGCCAGGGAACTCATTAAACTACTCTCTCCAATTTCATAAAAAAAAAAAAAATGTCTACAGTATTTGTGAGTTATATTTCCACACAGTAGCTCCTCCAAAAGGGAAAGAAAAATCTACTTACAGGGTTTCTTCAAAAGTTGGCATTTTAGCTTCTTCGTGTAATTTTTTCAGTTGTTCTATATGTTCTGAGTTATCAATGCCCATTCCCATTGACAAAATCTCAGCTCGAACATTATAATCAATGACAGAAGTTTTCAAATTTGAAAGTTTTGTAATGTGCACCTTGAATCAAAGAAAAAAAAATACATTTGTGGGAATCATAACTGAATTTTAAATGAATCATGAACACTCTCACATGGCCTCTCAAGCTCTCCCTGGTATGTTTAATGTAGTTTGGCCCATGGCATCACGTGCAAGGTTTCCTACTGGCAGCTCCCAGTCTATTTCATAACCAAAGTCACATCAGAATCTTCCAGAGCCCAGCCCCACACCTGAGAAATATGATCAGGACAGGGTGGGACCAAGATCAAATCCTGGAATAAATCCCTAGACAAGACCAATTCATAATGCGGTAACCAGAAACAAAAGTCTTAGAACAGCTGGCTACTTTTACTTGACTTTTTTCATTTTATCAGGCAGAAGCCTCAACTAAGTGCTAATTATGCTCTGTACATTTGCTGCCCTTCAGACCTCTCTTACTAAGGAGGAACCTAAGGCTCAGAATCCTGACAAGACAGCCCAAATGAGGTAAGACTGAGCCCTAGCAGATGCCTGGAAAGGGCCTTTATCAAAGCCCTAAATCCTGTGTTTTGGGTATTTTCCTCTAGAAATGGTCTTTTCTGCAACAAATGTTCTCATCCATTTCAATTTATAATAAATTAAGCAAAGCATGAACAGTCTGCATTAAATAATAGACTATCTTAATATGAAATTACACTAATTTATACAAAATTAAGTAAAACCTGAAAATCCACAACAATCTGCTGCTGATGATGGGAGGTATGTGGACATGGAACTGAGTGCCCCTCCCATGTCATGGGTGAGGGGCAGGCTGGCACTGGTGGGCATCCTCCTAAGTGAACACCATCTGGGAATGTTCAAAAGAGCCTTTCTCCACTCAAAACAGCAAACAAGGGGCTTTGGGTAGAAAAGAAGGAAAGTGTGAGGGAAGACTCTCCAGCCCCCAGCATGCCAGTGGGGCGCTGTTACAGTTTGGGGCTGTGGAAGAGTATCTGCCAGCTATGTTTTCTTCTTTTGCTTCATTCTCTCAGCTATAGTTTAAAAACTCCAACCTGAATGAAGTTTCCATTTTCCTCTAATAAAGGGGAACAAGAACATTGTTGTTGTTGTTGTTGTGTGCCGTCGAGTCGGCCCCGATTCATAGCGACCCCTCCTTGGGTTTCCGAGGCAGTATCACTACGGAAGTAGGATTGCCCAACCTTCCTTCCGAGGAGTGGCTGGTGGGTTTGAACTGCCAGCCTTCTGGTTAGCAGTCAAGCGCTTTAGCCACTATGCTACCAGAACTCCCACAAGAACATTAGCAACAATAAACAAAGACCCTCAGATCTCTACCTGCATTGGTAATCTATACTTTCCCTTCAAAGACGATTTTCTCCTCTTATTCCTAAATCTTCCACCACTCACCTGTCAGTCTGTCTTACTGTGGTGGCTTATGTGTTGCTGTGAGGCTAGAAGCTATGCCATCGGTATTTTCAAATATCAGCAGGGTCACCCATGGTGAATAAGTTTCAGTGGAAACTCCAGACTTAAGAGTAGGAAGAAGGATACTTCTGAAGGAATTGGCCACTGAAAATGTTATGGATAGCAGGTCAACACTGTCTGATACAGTGCTGGAGGATAAGCCCATCAGGCTGGAAGGCACTCAAAACACAACTAGGGAAGAGCAGCCTCCTCAAGTAAACTTGACCTTAATGACATAGATAGTTTCTGGGACCTTCAAGTGCTGATGTGGCATGACAAAATGAGAAGAAATACTGCAAACATCCATTAATAATCAGAATGTGAAAAGAATGGAGTATGAATCTAGAAAAATCAGAAGTTGTAAAAAATAAAATGGAGTGCATAAAGATTGATATCCTAGGCATTAGTGAGCTGAAATGGACTGGTCTTGGCCATTGTAAATCAGGCAATCATACGGTCTATTACACCAGGATGACAAAGAGGAACGGTGTCACATGCATCATCAAAAAACATTTCAAGATCTATCCTAAAGTACAATGCTGTCAATGATAAGATAATATCCATACCCCTACAAGGAAGACCAGTTAATACTACTATTAAAATTTACGCACCCAATCACTAAAGCCGAAGATAAAGATATTGAAGATTTTTACCAACTTCTACAGTTTGAAATTTATCAAACATGAAGTCAAGATATAGTGATAATTACTAGTGACTGGACATGAAAGGTGGAAACAAAGAAGCAGCATCGATCATTGGAAAATATGACTTTGGCGATAAAAATAACACCAGAGGTCATATGATAGAATTTTACAAGACCAATGACTTATTCATCGCAAACACCCTTTTCAACAACATGAACAATGACTATATATGTGGAACTCACCAGATGGAATACATAGAAATGAAATCGACTACATCTATGGAAAGCAACAATGGAGCAGCTCAATTATCATCAGATCAATGGCCGACTCTGGAACTGACCCTCAATTGCTCATAAGCAAGTTTAGGTTGATGCTGAAGAAAACTGTAACAAGTTCACAGGAAGCAAAATATGACCTTGAGTATATCCCACCTGAATTTAGAGACCATCTGTAGGAAAGATTTAATGGACTAAACAACAGAGACCAAAGACCAGATCAGTTGTGGGATGGCATCAAGGACATCAAAAAGGAAGAAAGCAAATGGTCATTTAATAAAAAGACATGAAAGGAAGCTAAGGCCAAAATGGATGTCAGAAGAGACTCTGAAACTTGCTCTTGAACAAAGAGTAGCTAAAGTGAAGTGAAAGAGCTGAACAAAAGATTTCAAAGGGTACCTTAAGAAAACAATGTATTATAATGAAATGTGCAAAGACCTGTTGTTGTTGTTACGTGCCGTCGAGTCGGCCCCGACTCATAGCGACCCCTCCTTG
>NW_006922046.1:1488818-1523825 GCF_000298275.1 Orycteropus afer afer | reverse complement strand
AAAAGAAGATGGAAGGAATATACAGTCACTGTACCAAAAAATGGTAGACACTCAATTATTTCAGGAGACAGTATATGATCAAGAACTGATGATACGAAGGAAGAAGTCCAAGCTGCACTGTAGGATTTGGTGAAAAACAAGGTTCCAGGAAGTGATGGAATACCCACTGAGATGTTTCAACAAGTGGATGCAGCTCTGGAGGTGCGCTTTTGTTTATGCCAAGAAGTTTGGAAGACATCTACCTGGTGAACAGATTGGAAGAGATCCATATTTGTGCCCATTCCAAAGAAAGGTGATCCAACAAAATATGGTAATTATCAAACAATATCTTTAATATCTGGAGCTCTGGTGGTTAGTGCCTAAGGCATTTGACTGCTAACCAGAAGGCTGGTGGTTCAAACCGACCAGTCACTCCTCAGAAGGAAGGTTGGGCAATCTACTTCCATAGTGATACTGCCTTGGAAACCCAAGGAGAAGTTGCTCTAAGTCATATCTGACTTGATGGCAGTGTGTTGGGTTCGTTGTTTTTATCATTAATATCACATCCAAGTAAAATTTTGCTGAAGATAATAAAAAAAAAAAAAAAAAAAATTGCAGGACTATACTGACAAGGAACTACCAGAAATTCAAGCTAGATTCAGAAGAGGGTGTGGAACAAGGTATATCATTACTAACGTCAGATGGATCTTGGCTGAAAATAAAGAATACCAGAAAGATTTTTACCCATGTTTTATTGACTATATAAAGGCATTGGACTCTGTGGAGTATAACAAATTATGGGTAACATTGTGAAGGTTGGGAATTCTAGAACACTTTATTGGGCTCATGAGGAACCTGTACAGACTAAGAGGCAACAGTTTGAACAGAACAAGAGAATAATGCATGGTTTAAAATCAAGAAGGGAGTGCGTCAGGGTTGTATCCTTTCATCATACTTATTCAATCTGTATGGTAGCAAATTACCTGAGAAGCTGGACCATATGAAAAAGAATGCAGCATGAGGATTGGACTAAGACTCATTAACAACCTGTGATATGCAGATGACACAGCTAATTTTGCTGTAAGCGAAGAGGACTTGAAGCACTTACTAATGAAGATCAAAAACTATATAGCCTTTGGTATAGATCACACCTCAACATAAAGAAAAAAAATCATGATAAGAAAAAATTGAAGTTGTCAAGGATTTCATTTTACTTGGATCTATATTCCACACCCATGGAAGCAGCAGCCAAGAAATCAAAAGCTGTACTGCACTGGGCAAATCTGCTGCAACAGACCTTTTTCAAGTGTTAAAGAGGAAAGATGTCACTTTGAAGACTAAGGTGTGCCTGACCCAAGCCATGGTAATTTCAACTGCCTCATACCATGAGCACTGAATAGTGTGAACAAGGAAGACTGCAGAACTGCTGCATCTGAATTGTGGTGCTGGCGAATACCGAGTGTACCATGGATTGCCAGAAGAACAAACCAACCTGTCTCTGAGGAAGTCCAGCCAGAATGCTCCTTAGAAGTGCAAATTGCCAGAATGAGTCTCTTGTACTTTGGTCATGTTGCCAGATAGGGCAAGCCCCTGGAGAAGGGTATCATACTTGGTTAAGTACAGGATCAGTGAAAAAAGGATGACCCTCAGTAAGATTTAGAAGTAAGGTTGGGCAACCTACTTCCGCAGTGATACTGCCTCGGAAACCCAAAGAGGGGTCACTATGAGTCGGATCCAACTTGATGGCAATGAGTTTTTTGTTTTCTCAGCAAGATGGATGGATACTGTGGCTGTGACGATAGGCTCCAGCATGGCAATGACTGTGAGGATGGTGCGAGGCTGGGCAGTGTTTCTTTTGTTCTGTTGTACATAAGGTTACCATGAGTTGGAACTGACTTGACAGCAAACTCTTATACCCAAACTCCCCTTTTTAAAGTATTTCTAACATTATAAAATACCTTCAATAAAAGAAAAGTTTTTATGAACTAAATTCCTTTAAATAATCATAATAAATAAAATTTAAGTCTAATGGAGCAAACTTTGAATTGGGGCACAGGCAGAGAGAAGATGGTAATGATGCTAGTGGAGAAGTGCTCAGGCTCACTAATTAATCACACTCATTACTCCCAAGTCAGCTCCATAGGGCAGTAGTCTTACTCTTTTTTGTTCACTGAAGGAATCTAAGTGCCCAGTACAGGTCACAGCACATAGTAAGTACTTAATAAATATTTGCTGCATAAACAAGAGTAGAAACTGTCAACAGGATAAAACCTGTCTTTGAATGCTTAAGGACTGGAATCCTTGACATTATTCATCAAGTTCTAAGAAAAGATTGTTCACAAACTAGGAAAGACGGAAGCTATTCTGCTCTGGGCACTGACCCTGGGCTTCTGACACAGTATGGACTGTAAAGTCTCTTTAATGGTTTGTGATCAACCCTTAAAAAAAAGTAAAATAGAATGGAATAGGAAATATTAGAGAATGTCACATACAGTAAGCAAAACTTCATGAAACTTTTGTTTCAGTTGTATGCATATCAGTGTATAGTGTGCTGAGTTACCATGTAAAATGTTCCCTTAAAAAAACAAAAACTAAAACTGCAACCTAATTCATGACTCAAATGACATGAAAACAGAACAATTCTGTCCTTAACACAGAGCCCCAAATGTTGTTGTTGTTGTTATGTGTTGTCGAGTGGCCCCAACTCATAGGAACCCCAAATAAGCCTCCCTTTATGTGAGGCAAATAGTAATTCAAACTGTAAGCTCTACTGTATTTAAAATAATTTGAATAATTTTAGAGGCTCACTCAAACACAGATTTCTTTTTAGGAAAATAGCCTACTTACCATTGGATCAATCCAAACAGTATTTCCCAAAGCCAGTATCACTTTTGCATCATGCAGTTTTCTAATAATTTTATGATGAATGTACCTAGTAACCTACAAAAAAAGCTGAAGTTATTGATCTGAGGCTTTAACAAAATATCTTATTTTGTATATGTTGCATGAAGTTCTGTGAAAAAATACTTTTCCAGGCATTTCACTTGAGCTTGACAACTGTGTAAGTTACAGAAAGTCATCATTCCTGTCTCCATGATGGTGGTTAACACAGAGTTTATTTAATAACAGATACAGAAAGGTGTGTGAATTTGCCCAAGGTCTTACACTAGTGAGTTCCAAGAAGAGGGGATGGTTCTGTCCTTGCACTCTTAATACTGAATGTTTCCAACTGTGGACAAGTATACCCCTTCTTCTCTCTAACGCATCACCTTATCTGTAATGTATGGCTGTTCGTTTCTTTGAAAGCTGAATGTGAGTGAGTGAAAGCTGCCCCTGCTGCCCCGAGGAAGAAGTTACAGTGGTGGAGCCATTTTGTACCCAGAGACATTGGGACTCAGTTGCCCTAATCTTCTCTTTCCTGAGAACACGGCTGTTTTCAAGTAGGGCCAAGACATATGTGCCCTTTTTGAACAATCCTTCGTGCATGTTTTACTTCCAGTAAAGCAGAACAGGAGGGAGCTGGGCCATCACAATTAAACTATGGAATAGTCTGAACTTCATAAATAAATTTGGAAGAACATGCACAGGAGAAATTTCCCCATTTCTAAAGATGGCTGCTCTTCAAGAAATACTGGACTCAATCACCTTCACAAAGGTTCTTGAGGACAATTGTTATGACCATCTAGCTAATGGCTACATCTCAGAACCCAGAACAGCACCTGGCACACAGTGAACCCTCAGTAATTATTTCTTGCATGAAAGAAAAAGTATGTTATTTAATAAAGGCCACTTCCACTAAACTCACAACAGTAAGGGTTGTTCCTATTCTCCTGCAAAAAGGCATGGCAACAACATCTGACTTCTTCTCATTTTACAAGGGGAAGGAGGATCCAGAACAACAGCTCAGGGCTGATTCCAATGAGGTGGAATGCTGCCACCCTCTAAACTTCTTACCAATTCTGACACCAATCAGTTCTTTTTACCAATTCTGATAACCAACTCTCTACTTCTCTGCTGGGTTCAGTAATTCACTGTAATGGCCACACAGAACTCACAGACAATACTCATGATTATGGGGGTATATTAGAGAAGTTAGTAAGTTACAGTTCAGGATCAGAAAACAAATCAGTATATACTTCTTCAATCAAGACAGCTTCTTCCCAGCTGTGCTACAGGCACACTTCTCTCTGGTCTCAGCCTCTGCCCTGCTCAGGCCAGTGTTACAAAAAAGCTCTTTTAGCTTTGCTGATAGATGCCCAGAGAGGCACCCCACTCTGCCAGCAAGCCTCCAGACCAAAGATACTCAACTTCCTTGCTCTGTGAGCCAGGAAGCCTACCACTGTATCTCGTGCTGAGCTATTGGGGTTTTGTTCCCTCTGTTGCTGCTTTCTGTCTACCATCTCACTGCTGTCTTAGAGCAAGGATCTTGGGTCCAAGGACATGCCCAACTCCTGCTTTGTCTCTCTTGATGGTAGTGAGATCAATAGTGACCAATCCCCACGTTAGGGTATCACACACCACATTTGCAGGGTCCTAACCATACAAGGGTGCCATGTACCTTATTTACATTATTAACAAACTATCTCCTTGGTGGACCACAAGCAACTCACGTTTCCATGGTTCCATCAGTCATCTGGTGGGAGTCACAAGGACCATGGCTAGAAGAGTTATATTAAGTAATTCACTGCACCACACCTATATTGTAGAGACATTTACCTGTTTATTTCCTTGTTTTGAACCACACAATTTTTATTTTGCCAACTAAAATTGCTTATTTCATATCCCATTAATCATATTATACAAAAGGTAACCTTCTCTTGAAGAATCTGGAATCACCATGAAAACACCTCCCTGCTCCAGTGAAGAGCAAACCTATCTGTCTGGCCTCAAATGGGCCAGCAAGGGGTGAGCCTCTCTACTCCCACCTGGGACAGCCATGTGAGCCAGAACAGGACCACTCCTTTGTGTGTCCTGTCTAGGTACAGGCCATCTTCTTTGTCTTCGGTGTCTTCTGTACTACTTGGTGATATCCTAGTACCCACAGGACCCATAAGACATGTCCCTTCCTCTGAAAGCTTTCTAGCCTCTCTCTCTCTCCTTTCTTGTCCAACATCCTGACCCCAAAAGAACTACCTGGCCTCTCCAGAGGACCCATCACTTATGCTTCCCCCCTTGACTAGGGTATTTGTTTTCGTAGGTGCTTACACTATCTCTTCTCCTTAACCTCATAGCCACTTTTATTTGATCATGAACCACATTTTATACCAATTCTAAATCTGTGAGTACTAATAATGATGGTGACAGTGACAAGAGTACATGATCCTCCTTGAGCATTCAGGGATGGGTTCTGTCAACAGCAGCTGCTACTAAATTCCTGCATTAGCAGGTACTGAAGCAGACTGCAGCTTTAAATACCCAAGAACATGAAGCAATGACTGATTGGCATGCACTATGCCCAAATTCAATATTCTAAATTCAAATAAGCCTCAATTCTTAGTTCAATTTATTGTAAATATCAACAAAACAAAAAAGCAAAGTAACTCACCTTTGGATTCCATTCTATTTCGTTGTCAGCAGGTTTCACTCTACAAACAATAAATTCCACCGCCTGTGGGGGAAGAGTGTGGAAACTTTCTGGGAGATGTAGTAGTTGGTTTCTTGTGACAAGTTTAGTCCTACCTTCATCTATGAACTTTACAAGGACATTATCCAAGGCCGAGCTGTCTTCTTTCTGGCTCATCTCCAACACTTGAACTCTATAGAACAATTCTTGCATTAGTTTATCACAGAGACTCCAGAAAGGAAAATAATCTTTGCCTCAACTTACCAATTATATACAAAACATACAAAAAGATTCCACATCACAGAAATTCACTCTATACTATAAATAAAATAACCAAGGCCTTCAAGAACAACTTTGCAGTCGATTATTAAAGTATTACTGCCAGGTACTGTCAGGTAGACTCTGATTCACAGAAACCCCAACTGACAAAGGAGACCCACCCCACAGGGTTTTCTAGGCTGTAATCTTTACGGGAGCAGATCACCAGGTCTTTTCTCCCAGGGAGCCTCCAGGATTCCCTCAAATAAAGTGTATGTAAGTAGAAAAAATGTGCAATACCTTTTAAAAGAGTAAATCTCTTTATTGAAGACACAACAAAAATTAACGGAGCAAATCAAATTTTCTAAGGTTTCTCAGTCAAGGCTGTAAGCAAGCACAGCCAGGTATGGCATTCAAGGGAAGTGGCTGCAAACAGGCACATGAGTTACAGCTGCCTGGGTCTGAACACCGACTACACTAATTACTGACCTGCCCTTAGCCAATTGACATAAGCTCTCCAAGGCTTAATGTGCTGATCTGTAAAATGGGGATGATGTCCATTTTATAGGATTTCTGTAAGAATTAAATGAGATGAAGATGTCTGTGTATGTAGCACACAGTGGCTGCTCAGTATGTCAGCCATTATAATGTCATCAGTGCTCTGTGCTCAGGAGCCCTGGGCCAAGTCTTGTAGGTAGAACTGTACCAGGTGGCTAGGGGACAACCAGGCTTCTTACGTGCACAGTCAAGTCAAAAGGACAGAGCTAAAAATACAGGTATTCAACATCATTTAAAGTTCAGAAATTCTGCTGTTTACCAGGGACGGGAGGGGGAAGGGGTGGAGGGAAAAGTGATGGATAGTTAAGAGACAGGTGTAGATTATGGTGAAGGGAAAGGCAATATACCAAAAGTACGTGTTCAGCACAATGTCACTAAATAAAAAGAAGACAGAGATGCACAAGAGGTACAGAAAATAAAGATGGAGCTCTGGTAGCATAGTGGCTAAGACACTTGCCTGCTCACCAGAAGGCTGGCGGTTCAAACCCACCAGCTACTCCTCGGAAGGAAGGTTGGGCAATCCTACTTCCGTAGTGATACTGCCTCGGAAACCCAAGGAGGGGTCGCTATGAGTCAGGGCTGACTTGACGGCACATAACAACAACAACAACAACAACTATTGTATACACAATACTGCACTATCAGTAATAGCAAACACTAATCTACAAGTGGATACATAGGCAGACAGGCAAGAAGATCATGTATGGACAGGTGAACAAGAATATACCCAAGACCATATACAGGTATGACAGATGATATTCCTACATACACACATATTTGTATGTGCTATAAAACTATGCACATATATTATAGAGCTAACAGGAGACAAAGTTAGGATAACTTCTTAGGCACAACTAAGCACCCTGAGGTAGTGAATCATTGTGTCTATGGGCTTGGGACCATGGTTTCAGGGGACATCAAACTCAACTGCACAACACAGTACACACAAAATTATTGTTCTACCTCTTACTTCAGTGAGTAGCAACTGGGGTCTTAAAAGCTTGTGAGTGGCCATCTAAGATGCAACAATTGATCTCTCCTTGTGCAGAACATAAAGAGTGAAGAAAATCAAATATGCATGGAAATAGTCCAAAGAACTAAGAGACCACGAGAATTTCAGCCTATACGACCCTGAAACCAGAAGAACTAAGTGGTGCCCAGCTACCAAACCAATCACTTGGAACAGGATCAAAATTGGACATCCTAAATAGAGTAGGGGAGCTCTGGTAGCGTAGTGTTTAAGGCACTTGACTGCTAACCAGAAGGCTGGCAGTTCAAACCCACCAGCCACTCTTCGGAAGGAAGATGAGGCAATCTACTTCCATAGTGATACTGCCTCAGAAACCCAAGGAGGGGTCGCTATGAGTCAGGTCTGACTCAATGGCATATAACAACAACAACAAATAGAGTAGAGGAGCTCTGGTAGCATAGTGTCTAAGGCATTTGACTGCTAACCAGAAGGCTGGTGGTTCAAACCCACCAGCCACTCTTCAGAAGGAAGATTGGGCGATCTACCTCCTTAGTGATACTGCCTTGAAAACCCAAGGAGGGGTAGCTATGAGTTGGATCCAACTCTATGGCAGTGAGTTTTTTGTTTTGTTTTGTTTTGTTTTTTACATAGAGTAGGAGAAAAATGTGGAAGAAAATTCAAAAACATAAAAAAAAAAAAATTAGGATTACTGGTTGGATAGAGAGTGGGGAAAGCCCTGAACTATGGCCCTGAGTAACTCTTCGGGCCTGGAATTGAACTCACTCCCATGGCTTAACTCTCAGGTAAATAGCAGATAGGCCTATGAGGCAACTACTACACCAGTGAGATGCACTCCTTAGAACAATCAACCATGGGAGAGCAGAAGGGCAGCATTTACACAAGGAGAAAGGCAGACAGACAGGAATGCACAGGCAAGAAGGACACAGGGAAAATGTAATATGTATGACCTGTTGAATGTAAAATGAATGTTTTGTAAAATTTCACCCAAATCACAATAAAAAGGTTCTCTTTTTTTTTTTTTTTAAAAAGTATGAAGTCCCTTAAAAAAAAAAATAAAGTTACTTTAATGTCACAAATTGTAGAGAAGAAATAAATGGACATTTTACCTGTGAAAAAGCATTTTTTCTGCTAATCCATATAATCCAAATTTCTCTACCTTTTCAACAACTGTTTTATTACTCGAATCCTTAAAATATTGAGTCATTTCAGCATCAAGGGTTTCATAAAGATCCACATGTTTATCAATTATACGACCAAAGTAATTTGTTGCATTCAAAATGTAAAAAGGTATCATCTGAAACATATAGAGTAAATATATCCAGAAAACAAGTTTAATCTAAAACAAAGATTCACACGTTTCTTTTATCTGTAGAAATCAGCAACTGACCTAAGAGCCTAAGGAACACAGGGATTTTAAAACTAGAAAAATGGCCAAAAAACAGAACAAAACCTGTATGATTTCACTTTAAATCTCACATAAGATTTCTTTTTGAAAATTTTATTGTTTTAAAACTTGATTACTATGTTTCTTTGTTTATCTTTTAATTGCACTTTCATAAAAATATTTCTTAAATAGTATCCTTGCTTCTTGAGGCCTTTCTGGTATTTGTTCATGCAACAAGATGCATTTCATTAAGAACCTATTTATACAAGGTACTGGGAACACAGAGATGAAGGCATGTCTTTTAGGAAACCTCAGGAACCCTCGGGCAGACTGACAGAGAACAGCTAGTGGGTGATCAAGACAGTAACAGTGCCTCAGAGGTAAGTGTGCACAGGGGTGTCAGCACGAGTTGATGGGTGGGGAAGGGGCAGGGGTGAGATGTCAGCATGAATGTCAGCGAATACGTGCAGGCATTCCATATAGGAGGAGGAAGCTATCCACAGTAAGGAAAGGAGTCCCTCTGCTACATAGGCAGATGCCAGGAGTGAAAAGTAGTTATCTAGTGGGATGGGAAAGAGGGCAGTGCTGACTGGGAGGTGAGGCAGGCAAGGCAGGAAGGGGTGTCATATTTCACAGGGCTGACAGCATGTGACCCTCCTCTGTGCACCTGACTTCATTGCCTGCCTCTCTCTCACTCTCTTTACCAATCAGCCTTGTCCTGTTCCACAAGCATACCATGTTAATTCCTACTCTAGGAATATTCTGGGATTATCCTTGGAATGTTCTTCTCTAGATCCTCCCATGACTGGAGCTTTCTAGCATTTGGGCCTCATTTCAGCTCCTTCAGAGTCCTTCCCAGCCTTAATTTCCAAAGGGCCTTTTGTCCCCCCACACCAAGACACTCCATTACACTACTGCATTTCATCCTCTTCACACCACTTATAACCATCTAGAATTACTGATTATTCATGGGCTCACTGTGACCATCCCCACTGGAATGCCAGCCCCAAGAAGACAAGGCACATGTCTATCACGGTTCCTGAGCCAGCCATTCTCTAACTCTGAGGGACAGGATCCTCAAGCCCTCAGTGCTTACTCAGGCCACCTCTTTGCAAGCAAAGAATGCAATATTCCTTCCAGACTCACAGACAGCTCTCTCCCAGAGAAGTTACTGCTCTGTTTAGAAACTCCATCAGTCTGGGATCCCATTTGTCTATCAGCCCACTCAGTATAAGCCCTGCTCTGATGGTGGCCACTGAACATGAGGGAGTATCGAGGATGAGAAAAACACTTACTCTATGTTCCAAGGAATGGGCAGGACATAATATACACACCAATATCAAATGTTTAAAAAGATGTACAAAGAAAAATGACAGAGAAATATACCAAGATACTAATGCCAATTGTTTTAGGATGATAGGAATAAAAGGGGGAGTTTTTTTGTTTCCCTCTTGCCGGAAGAGGTAGAGCACTAAGTCTCTAGGCAAAATGACCACCATGTCCTCATTTATCTAGAACTTTCCTAGTCCTAGCAGTGACAATCCCATGTCCCAGGGAACCACTCAGCCCCAAGCAAACCAGGAAGGTGACTTTCCCTGCCTGCTTAGATCCCATGCCCTCCAGGACCCCTGCAGACAACTAATTCAGTATTTTCTGGCCACAGGACACAAGATTAGGATTCAAAAATAAACTGAATTTGGGAGAAAAGGCAAGATGGGAGAAAAGGCAAGACGGTAGACTAGGCCAACATGCTGTCCAGACTCTCTGTCCTAGTTACCTAGTGCCACTCTGACAAGAATATACCACAAATGGGATGGCCTTAACAAACAGGAGTTTATTCTTACAATTTGGAGGCTTTAAGTCCAAGTTCAAAGTGCCAGGCTCTAGGGGCTGGGTGAAAGCCTCTCAACTTTGGGGTCCACCTTTGCTTCCTGCTCCTGGCCCACTGGAGCTAGAAGCATTTCTTCACTCAGACAGCTGCTGGCTGCTGAGGCTGAGAAGCCCCAAGACTGACAAGTAAAAAGGCACAGTCCCAATATTACCAAACCACATGGCAGGCCATTAACTTAAATCCATTGTAAGTCCCAAGGTCGGCAGAGCATAGCAGGCTGCTGAAAAACAACACGGCTACATGCAAGGGTCCAAACATGCCATAGGCTAGAGACCATTCCCTAAGCTGTTTCTTATATACAGGAAGCAGTCAACACCCCTAAAGCAGCTACTCAGCTGCCTGTGGTAGATCCCACCATGAAGATGGGAAATAATACCCATTTCATCATGGGAAATAACTACCACCAGCTGCCCAGCCACTCAACCAGGCCCAACCAAGTTGACATACAACTTTAACTAGCACATTCTCTAAAACAAAATACCTGAGAAAACTAAGTAAAACAAATACAGATGGTAATGACCTTCAAAGGAAAGGATAAAGAAGAAGATCAAGTATCAATTAGAAAAAACTGAAGGAAAAGAGTGACAAGGAGACATATGGAGTGGTGAATAGTCAAGTGGCCTGGCACAGCACAACTATCTTGAATTACTGCAAGCAGCCCAACCTGCCCTCAACTGCTATAGATGAACAGCAAACAGAGAACTACGCACGCATCTCACCTTCCAGCACACCAGGAGACAGGTGGTGAGCACCTAAGTGCTGCCACAGAAGCCAGCAGACTAACACATCCACCCTCTCAGCCTGGATATATCAAAAAAAAATAAAGCAAAAATCCTGGATGAAACACATCAATATACAATCATAAATTAAATACAAATACAATAATACATAAAGTATTGGCGACAACAGAACCTCAATTCAAATGAATAAACAAGACAAGGTGGTTCAATGAAGTGACCAAAATATATATAGAGAAAACCTTCCTAAGGAAGAAATGGTATGGGAACTACTTGATAATGAATTCAAAATAATTATGCTTAGGACCCTTCAACAGATTAAGAGAGAGATCAAGGAAAACACAAACAAAACTCTAGAAAAATTTTTTAAAAAAGAAAAAAGTGACAAAATAAATGGAAAATAGCAAAATAGAAATCTATAACAGCAAATAGAAATCTAGAAGATTAATACTAAAATTTAAGAAATAGATAATACAAATAGAAATCTAGAAGATTAATACTAAAGTTTTAGAAATAGATCACAGAAAGACAAAGGAGTAGAACTGAATCAATGGAAGACAGAATTAGCAAGATTGAAGACAAATTTCTTAATAGTGAGATTGAAGACAAATACCTCAGTACTTCTTTGGAAAAAGGTCAATCAGAAAAAAGATCAGACCAAAATGAAGAAAGCTTAAGGTTCATGAGGGATACCATCATCAAAAGGAATAAACTACAAGTAACGGGAATTGAGAACTAGTAGAGCCAAATGAAACCACAGAGAAAATTGTCCAAGATTTTTTGGAAGAGAATTTCCCTGGTATGATGAAATGAGAATATATCCATTCAAGAAGTCCAACCAACCCCAAACAGGATAGACGCCAAAAGAAAATCACCAAGACATATCATCATTAAACTCACCAAACCCAAAGACAAAGAAAGAATCCTGAAAGGAGCATGGGAAAGTTGAAAAATAACCTCCAAGGGGCAATCAATAAGACTGAGATTGGATTTCTTGGCAGAAACCATACAAGTGAGAAGACAATGGGATGGTTTATATAAAATGCTGAAAGAAAAGAATGTCTAACCAAGAATTATATACGCAGCAAAACTGTCCCTCAAATATTATGATGAAATTAGGACACTTCCAAAACCAAAAAAAAAACTCACTGGCATCAAGTTGATTCAACTCATAGTGACCCCTTCTTGGGTTTCCAAGGCAGTATCTCTACGAAAGTAGATTGCCCAATCTTCCCTCCAAGGAGTGGCTGGTGGGTTTGAACCGCCAGCCTTCTAGTTAGCAGTCCAATGCTTTAGACACTAAGCCATTTCCATATAAGATGAAATTAAGGGAATTTGTTCAAACCAGATCAACCTTACAAGAGATGCTAAAGGGAGTCCTTTGAACAGAGAACCAACAAGAGCAAATAACAACTGATCATTAACACACATGATGACATAACCTAGAAACCAAATCAGTTATGAAACTATCCAAAGTAAATAAGGCTACAAGACTGTAAACAGGAACCAGAGACTTCAATTGACAAATGAGGACAACTACAAACCAAGCAGAAGGAAAAAACTGTGTAGGGTCAGAATCTCTAAAGGGTAGGGATGTCAAGACACCTGCAAGACAGACTGTTCTAAATTTGGTAAGAAAATTATAAATCACAGGGAAACTGCCAAAAAAAAAAAAAGTGATCCACCTTCACATCAAAATAAACAAGAGGACCAGCACAAATATTTAGCAAATACTACAACAACAGGAATGAAGGAAGTAATAACACGATCCATAAACAAAATGAGCTTGGCACAGAAAATTATATGGAACAAGGAAATCAGCAACACCACGTGAAAACACATAACAAAATGAGAGCAACAAATTCATATTTGTTGATAATTACACTGAATGTCAATGGATTAAATGCACCACTCAAGAGACAGAGAGTTGCAGACTGGATAAGAAAGCATAACCCATCAATATGCTGTGTACAAGAGACACACCTTAGAGACAAAGACACAGTTAGACTAAAAAGCAAAGGTTGGAAAAAGATGTATCAAGCAAATGGCAACCATAAAAGAGCAGGAGTGGCAATATTAAGTTCTGATAAAATTGACTTTAAGCCAAAAAACACCAGAAGACACAAGGAAGGACATTATATAATGATTAAAGGATCAACTGAACAAGACGCCATAACCATAATAAATATCTATGCAACCAAGAAAAGAGCCCCAAAATACATAAATCAGACTTCAACAGAATTGAAAAGGCAAATAGATGACTGCACAGTCATAATAGGAGACTTTAACAACTGGAAAGAAACTCAACAAAGACACAGAAGAACTAAACAATACAATTCACCATCCTGACCTTATGCACATCTACAGAGCACTTCACCCCAAAACTGTACAATGTACATTCTTTCAGTGCACATGGAACATTCTCCAGGATAGAGCATGTATTCGGCCACAAAGCAAGCCTCAATAAATTAAAAAAACAATGAAATACCGCAAAGCATCTTCTCAGATCACAATGCTATAAAATTAGAAATCAACAATAGGAAGGAAAATGAAAAAGAAAATAGAAAATGAGTAACACCCTTCTTGAAAATGGGTAATAGAAGAAATAAAAAATGAAATAAATAAAATTCCTTGAATCAAATGAGAATGAAAGCACAACATACCAAAATCTTAGTACACAGCAAAAGCCAATTTATCAGCAGCCAATTTGTACCAAAAAATGCACACATCAAAAAAGAAGAAAGACCCAAAATCAACACCTCAACCCAGCATCTCCAACAATTAGAAAAAGAGCAGCAAAAAGAGCCTACAATCACCAGAAGAAAAGAAATTATAAAGATGATTCTAGCAGAAATAAATGAAACAGAAAATAGAAAGACAATTAAAAAAAATCAACAAGACTAGAAGTTGGTTCTTTGAAAAGATTAATAAAATGGACAAACCACTGGCAAATTTAACAAAGGAAAAGAGGGACAGAATACAAATAACACAAGTAAGAAATGAATTGGATGACACCACAAGAGAACCAACAGAAATTATGGTACTCTGAAGAACCATACTCCAAAAAATTAAAAAATCTAGAAAAAATGGACAGATTTCTCAAAACATACTACTTACCTAACCTCACAGAGGCTGAAGTGGAAAATTTAACAGACCCGTAACAAAAGAAGAAATTGAACAGGTGATAAAAAAATTACCAACAACAAAAAAAAAAGCGCTGGCCCAGACAGTTTCACTGGCGAATTCTACCAAACATTCAGAGAAGAACTGACACCAATCCTACTCAAACTATTCTAAAACATACAAAAGGATGGAATCTTCACAAATTCATTTCATGAAGCAAACATAACCTTGATACCAAAACCAGGCAAAGACATCACTAAAAAGGAAAACTACAAACCTATATCCCTCATGAATATAGATGCAAAAATCTTCAACAAAATCTTAGCCAATAGATTCCAACAACATATCAAGAAAATAATACATTATGACAAAGTGGGATTCCTACCAGGTATGCAAGGATGGTTCAATATTAGAAAAACAATCAACGTCATTCATCACATAAATAAAACAAAGGAAAAGAACCACATGATCATATCAATAGATGCAGAAAAGGCATCTGATAAAATCCAACACCCATTTTTGATAAAAACTCCCAGCAAAACAACGACAGAAGGGACATTCCTCAACCTAATAAAGGGCATACATGCAAAACCAACAGCCAACATTATTCTCAAGGGAGAGAGACTGAAACCATTCCTTTTGTGAACAGACACCAGACAAAGATGCCTTCTATCAACACTTCTGTTCAGCATTGTATGGGAAGTCCTAGCCAGGGCAATAAGGCAAGAGAGGAAATCAAAGGCATCCACACTGGTAAACAAAAAGTAAAACTATCCCTATTTGCTGATGATATGATCCTATACATAAAAAATCCAAAAGACTCAGGAAAAAAAACTACTGGAACTAATTGAGAGATTTAGCATAGTGGTGGAATACGAGATCAACATCCAAAAATCAGGTAGATTCCTCTACATCAGCAAAGAGCTTGCTGAGAAGGAAATAAAGACATCAGTGCATGCACAATAGCTTTCAAAAAATAAAATACTTGGGAATAAATCTCGCTAGGGACACAAAAGATCTGTACAAAGAAAACTACAAATCATTACTCCAAGAAACCATAAAATATCTACATAAATGGAAGAACACACCATGTTCATGGATGGGAAGATCGAACATTGTGAAAACGTCAATTCTACGCAAAGCAATCTACACATTCAATGCAATCCCAATCTAGATCCCATCGACATTCTTTAAAGATATGGAAAAACCAAAAACTAAACTTTATATGGAAAGGAAAGAGACTTTGCATAAGCAAAGCACTACTGAAGAAGAAGAACAAAGTAGGAGGTCTCACACTGGCAGATCTCAAAACCTACTACACAACCACAATAGTCAAAACAGTCTGGTACTGGTACAACAACAGGAACTTAGATCACTGGAACAGAACTGAAAAACCTAGAAATAGATCCATCGACCTATGGTCAGCCAATCTTTGACAATGGGCTGAAATCCATTAAATGGGAGAAGAGATGGTCTCTTTAACAAATGGTGCTGGCAAAACTGGATATCCATTTGCAGAAAAATGAAACAAGATCTATATCTCAACACCATACACAAAAATGAACTCCAGATGGATCAAAGCCTTAAATATGAAACCTAAACCTTAAAGTTCCTCAAGGAAAACTTGAGGCAAATTTAGAGGCCCTATTATATGGCATACATAGACTATCAAGCATAGCCCAAAATGCATAAACAGCAGAAGATAAACTAGATGAATTGGACCTTCTAAAAATTAAATTCTTATGTGCTTCCAAAGACTTCTCCAAAAGAATCAAAAGAGAACCTACAGATTGGGAAAAAATATTTGGCAACGACAAATCTGACAAGAGACTTATCTCTAAAATTTATAGAAAACTCCAACAACAAAAAGATTAAGAATCCAACTAAAAAATGGGCAGAAGACATGAATAGACACTTCACCAGAGAGGATATTCAGGCGGCCAGCAAATACATGAAGAAATGTTCATGATCATTAGCCATTAAAGAGATGCAAATCAAAACAACAATGAGATACCATCTCATCCCATCACTAATGGCAAAGTTCAACAAGACAGAAAATAACAAATGCTGGTGAGGATGTGGAGAGATTGGGACTCTCATACACTGCTGGTGGGACTATAAAATGATACAACCACTGTGGAAAGCAGTATGGCAATTCCTTAAAAAGCTGCAATTAGAAATAACATTTGATCCAGCAATTCCATTACTAGGTACATGTCCTAAAGAAGTGAAAGCTAGGACAAGAACAGATATTTGCACACCCATGTTCATCACAGCACTATTTATAACAGCAAAAAGATGGAAACAACCGAGGTGCTCATCAGCAGAAGAATGGATAACCAAACTATGGTACACACCAACAATGGAATACTATGCAACACTAATAAATAATGTAAAATCTGCAAAACACTGCATAATATGGATGAATGTGGAGAACATTATGCTGAGTGAAATAAGTCAATCACAGAAGCACACATATAGTATTAGTTCATTGTTGTAAAAACTCAAGGAAAGGTTTATATATGAAACGAAACTTTCTTTCTTGGTTACCAGGGATGGGAGTGGAGGAGAGGGAACACTGAAAAAAAAAAAAAAAAAGCACTGACCCATATCACTTTAGTTTTGGTATTTCACTGTACATAAATAACATACCAACAATATATATTTTAAAAAAGTCCATATCAATAATAATGCTAACAAGGTTACGATAGCTTCTTAGCCATAGTCAAACACCTTAAGGAAGTGAAACACTAGGCTCATGGGCTCAGAACCATGGTTGCAAGGGACAACTGCCATAACATACTACACAAAAACACTGTCTACATCCTACTCTGGTGAGTAAACAAAAAAACAAACTCACTGCTGTCTAGTTGGATCCAACTCATAGGGACTCCTTCTTGGGTTTTTGAGGTGATTTTATCACTACAGAAGTAGATTGCCCAACCTTCCTTCCAAGGAGTGGCTAGTGGATTTGAACCACCAGCCTTCTGGTTAGCAGTGAAATGCCTTAGGCACTATGCCACCAGAGCTCCTACTTTAGTGAATAGTGACTGTGTTCTTAAAAGCTTGCAAATGGCCATCTAAGATGCAATAATTGGTCTTTCCTCACTCAGAGTAAAGAAGAATGAAGAAAATCAAGGGTGCATGGAAACAATTTGTCTAAGGGACTAGTGTATCATGTGAACCTCAGCCTACATGACTGTGAGACTAGAAGAACAAGATGGTGCCAGGCTACCATTGTCAACTGCTCAGAAAGGGAGTAGGGGAAAAAATGTGGAACAAAACTCAAAATCATAATAAATAAATAAATAAATAATAATAATAATAAAACCCCACCAGACTTACTGGTCTAATATAGACTGGTGAAACCTCTGAGACTATGGCCCCTAGTCACCCTTCAGGCCTGGAATTGAACTCATCTTGTTGCTTCCAGCCAAACAATGGACAGGCCTACAAGGTGAACAATTACTCCAGGTATGTAATACTCCTTAGAACAATCAACCATGGGAGATCAGAAGGGTACCATTTGTACAGGAAGCCTCAGAGGGTAGGAATGCAGAGCAAGAATGACACAGAGAAAAGGTAACCACAGGGAAGAAGTGGGAAGAGAGCTGTTACATTACGGGGATTGCAATCAATGTCATGAAACAAAATGTGTATCAGCTATTGAATAGAAAACAATTTTTTTTCTGTAAGCTTTCACCCAAATCACAATTTTTAAAAAAAGCCTAGAGCCACCAGTTGCTAGAAGAGGTAAGAAACAGATTGTTCTTTAGAGCCCCCCAAGGGAATGTGGTCTTGCTGATGAATTTCTGGCCTCCAGAATTGAAGGAGAAGAAACTGGTTCTAGCTATCAAGTTTGTTATCATTTGTTACAGCAACTCTATAGAGAAATAGGGAGCTCTGGTAGCATAGTGCCTAAGGAACTTGACTGCTAACCAGAAGGCTAGCAGTTCAAAGCCACCAGCCACTATCGGAAGGAAAGTTGGGCAATCTACTTCCGTAGTGATACTATCTCGGAAACCCAAGGAAGGGTTGCTATGAATCGGGTCCAACTCGATGGCACGTAACAACAAAAACAACACAACATCTAAGGAGAAGTAACACAAGCACGAATGAACGTAACAGATAATACCTTAAAGGACAGACAAAGTGAAGAGGATAAAATTTTTATAATTCGGAAAGAAATGAAGAGTGTCATAAGAAGGATTTGGGAGAAAGTGACAAACTCTTGATTCAGCAATTATATTCTACATCTCAGAATTTTCCTTGAAGAATAATCATGAATGTTCTGCAAAGATTTGTGTAATCACAGTATTATTTTTAATAGCTTACAAATGGACAGCTACTCAAATATCTAGCAATGGAGGCTTGAATAAAGATAAACTACAGAGCACATATGATTACCCCACTAGGACCATAGACCAGGACGACCAATAAAAAGAGAATGGTAAAACTCTGACCCAGGATTCCACTGAAGGTCCTCTACCTCCAACACACAGGCTCTTCTGCAGCCTTGAAGATCCTAGTTCCATGTCTTTTGACTCTAAATTACCCTCTCACTCACAACTTCCTCTCTTCTACAATAAACACAAGCACTATCCTATAGAAGTTCTTTCTCACACTGATGTAAGAATCCACATGATAGCAACAGCTTCTATGGTTAAATATAAAACACAGTATATATTTTTTAAGGAAGAAGACTTGACATTTTCTGAAAACAAAACTAAAAAAATCCCTAAATTGTTACAGTGGTTCATCTATTTTCCCAATTTTATCTTCGTTTTCTAAATAAACTGGTGTATTAAAATAGGCACCTTATGAAGACCCAGATTAATACTGCCACATTAACTGTGGTATATTGATGCTAACCACTGCAACTCATTATAATGTACTAAGAGTCTGCTACTTAAAAAAATAAAATGTTCATTAAAATGATTAGTCATGGGACAAAAACACCTTTAACAGAACTTACTTTAATGTATCCAAACATTGGCAGAGCTTGGTTAGGTAATTTCGTTGGCGTATCTATTTCTGGATTAATATAGTGTCGATCAAGACAGAGCCTTTTGTCTCTTAAAAAAAAGGAAACAAGATTTTTATACCAGAAAAAAACAATAATAATTATTATCATTAATTTTTAATTATTCTTTAGGAAAATTAACCCACAACTGAAATCAGAGAGATTTTGCTCCACACATCTTTAAAGTGAAGTAACCACATTAAATACTTCAGATGGTACTGAGAGTATATAAAAAAATGGAAAAGTATCCTAAAACATAATTAACATTGAATAAAATGAAAGGAGATAGTTATTTTATTATTTCTCTAGACATTCTTAAATGTATTATGTCAATAAACAAAATACACTTCCAAAAGAAAGACTCCTGAATCAGAAACATACTGCCATAATGCACAGTAAGGGTTGATTAAGCTCTAAACTAGAAGTTTTAGCTATAATGTTATTTCCAAGCTAAGCAACAGCTGAAGGTTCAGTTTCAAAAGTTAATATTCTACTTAAAGGCATATGGAAATTACTGCTAATAACCTATTCAATATACCATAATTCAAAACAGTTAATGCCAACACTTATCTTAAAATCAAACTGAATACAGCAAATATTTATCAGATACCTATTACCTATCCCTCTCTCAAACACTGGCATTATATCTAGATCAGTGTGAGGCAGGATCCCATTAATTGTTAAGAAGTTCACATTTTCCCAATTAATCCACAGGATTAATGCAGTCCCTATTAAAATCTAACCAAAAGTTTTCAAAAAGTTGGCAAGCCATTCTAAAACAGATACATAGATACAAAAATTAAATAATAATAATAATAATAATAAAAGTAAAATGAACAGCTGCCATTGAGTTAACTCCAACTCATGGTGTCCCCCTGAATACAGAGTATGTGCTTTAGGGTTTTTGAAGCTGTGGTCTTTCAGAAACAGACTGTCAGACCTTTCTTCCAAAGAGCCTCTGGTAGGGTTTGAACCACCAACCCTTCAGTTAGTAGTCAAGCACTTAATTGTCTGTGCCAGCCAGGACTACATATGGAGATACAGTAGATCTAAAACAGCCAAAACAATCTTGGAGTAGAGGAGCATAGCTGGAGGACTTACCTGATTCCAAGACTTACTATAAAGCTACAGTACTTAAGAAAATGTTGTATTGGTATAAGGACAGAAAAAAAGTCAAGGAAAGGTTTACACAGGGAAAGACATTTTCTTTGGTGGTTACCAGAGATAGGAGGGGAGGGGAGGGAAGGAAAAATTGCTGATTAGTTAAGAGACATATGTTGATTTGAGTGAAGGGAAATACAATATAACAAAAGTGTGTGACCAGCACAGTATCACTAAAGAAAAGGAAGACGCAGAGAGGTACATGAGAGGTACAGACATGTAATGCTATTACATTATTATGTAAATGCTATTACATACACAACACTGCACTATCAGTAATAACAAACACTGATCTACAGGTGGACACACAAGTAAATGGGCAAGAAGATCAGGCATAGTAGGCAAACAGGAATATACCAATGACCATACATAGGTTTGGCAGACAATATTCTCACATATATATTTGTATGTGCTATAAAAATGTGAAATGAATCTGCTTTGTAAAATTTCACTCAGATCACAATAAAAAATTAAAAAAGGATCTAAATATGAGAACTAAAACTATAAAAATCTTAGGAGAAAACATCAAGGTAATACTTTGGGATCCAGCTTTTGAAAATGGATTCTTAAATATGACACCAAAAGTATGAGCAACGAAAGATAAAACAGACAAAATTAAGAACTTTTATGATCAAATGACTTTACAAAAAGGAAAGAGACAACATACAGAATAAGAGAAAATATTTGGTAACCATATATCCAATAAAGGTTTACTATCGAGAATATATACAAAAATGTATTCAACTCAACAACAAAGACAAAAAATCCAATTGAAAAATGGACAAAGGACTAAGACATTTCTACAAACAAAATATATGATGGTCAACAAATACATGAAAACATGTGCAGTGCCATTAGTTATTAGAGAAATGCATTAACAAGACCACAATGAGCTATCACTTCACTTTCACTATGATGACTATTAGCAGGGAAAACAAGCGTTGGCAGCAAGGATGTGGAGAAATTTGAACCTTCATCCATTGCTGGGTGGGGCTGTGAAATGGTACAGCCGCTATAGAATAGAATTTCAGAGTTCCTCAAAAAATTAAACACAGAATTACCAAATGATCCAGCAATTTTACCCCTAGGTATAGACCCAAAAGAAGTGAAAGCAGGGATTCAAACAGATACTTGTACACTAATGTTCACTGCAGCATTATTTACAATAGCCAAAAGGTGGAAAACAACCCAAATATTCATCAACTGTTGAATAAAGAAAGAAAATGTGTTACCTACACACATGATACATGCTATGATATGGATGAAACTTAAAAACATCATGCAAAGTAAAATAAGTCAGAATCAAAAGGGTAAATATTGTATGATCCCACTTACATCAGATATCTACAACAGGCAAATGCATAACAATGAAAGTCTATCAGTAGTTGGGAGCTCTGGTGGCATAGTGTCTAAGGCATTTATTTGAAGGCTAACCAGAAGACTGGTGGTTCAAACCCACCAGACACTCAGAAGGAAGGTTGGCGATCTACTTCCATAGTGATACCACCTTGGAAACCCAAGGAGCGGACGCTATGAGTCAGATTCGACTCAATGGCAGTGTGTTGTGTTGTTGCATCAGTGGTTACCAGGGAATGAGGAAATGGTAAGTAACTGCTTAAGAGGTACTGGGTTTCTGTTTGGAGTGATGAAAAACTTTTGGGACTGGATAATGAGGATATATGTTACTGAATACTTCAGTACAGTGGCTGAAATGGCAAAGTATTTTAGTGATAGATATTTTACCACACACATACCAAAAGGACACCATTAAAAGGGTAAAAGGCAAGCCACAGACTGGGATAAGATATTCTCAATGCATGTATCTGACAAAGCACTTATATTTAGAACACATAAATTATTTCTACAAACCAGTAAGAACCAGATAAACACCCCATTTAAAAAATGAGCAAAAGACCTAAATAGGCATTTCACAAAAATAGCATGGTCAAATATTCCATAAGAATATGAAAAGACAGTCAACATCAATAATCATTTAAAAGAAAAAACAAAATAAAACCTGTTGCTGGCAACTGGATTCTGACTCATAGCAACCCTACAGAACAGAGTAGAACTGCCCCATAAGGCATCCAAGGCTACGGTCTTTATAGAAGCAGACTGCCTTATCTTTCTCCCATGCAGTAGCTGGTGGGTTCAAACTGCTGGCCCTTCTGTTAGCAGGCACTTAAACCACTGTGCCACCAGAGCTCCCTCAACAATCTTTAGGGAAATGCAAAGTTAAATCATGGCAATTTGCTACCCTTATACCCTCATTAGAATATTAAGTTTGGTGAGGATATGAGGCAACTTGAACTCTCTCATACACAACTGACAGTAGTATGGTCAACCACTTTAGAAAAGTTAAACATACCTATCCCATGACCCAGCAATTTCACTTCTAACTATATACCCAAAAGAAATGGATGCCTATTTCCACAGAAAGACATGTCCAAGAGTGTTCACAGCCACTGGAAACAACCCATCAACAGGAGGTTGTATACCTAACTTGTGATGAACTTATACAATGTAATACTACACAGCAAAAATAAGTAAATAATAAAATACTGGTGCATGCAAAAATATAGATGGATGTCATGGATATCAGGCTGAGAGAAAGAAGCCAGGAACAAAAGAATAGATACTGTGCAATTCCACTGATGTGCAGTTGAAAAAATAAACAAAACTAGATAGATACTGAGAGATACTGGATTACCGCTGGGGGAGGAGGTAAACTGAGAAGGAGTGTGATGGAATCACCAGGGTGCTCCCTTAAGAGAGCTGGGTGGTGGTTACATGGATGTAAATGTACTTAATTCTCAAGCTATAAACTTATGATCTATATGTAATTTACTGTATGTTACAGGCCAGTTTAAAAAAGAACACTAACTTACTTGCAAAATCCAAAAGCCTTCAGATATGGACAAAGAGGCCTTCTGGCTTTTTTATCTTCTTTGGCTTCGAGAACCCCTGCAGTAAACTCATACAGCTCTGCTGGAATTTTGGCATCTGCTCGCTCCAAGTAGCGTAAGACACCAACTGCATGGCATGAATTTCTCTCCGTCAGCAGCAAAACAGATTTGGTTTTTTTATCTCCCTGTTCTGCAGGAGAACCCTTAAAATCAGGGGGGGATAAAGGAAGTGGATCATCCCCATCAGCCTACAACATGACACTTGCACACTCTGAATACTCATTGCACAGAAAATGGCAGCAGAATGTTAAAAGAAAATAAAAATTAATCAAACCTGTTCAGTTAAACTCTGAAAATGATCAGACATGCAATACAGGCGTCCACCAAAAATTTTTGGTGAGGAAGGGAAGCTGAAGTGAATCACACACGTGGCATCGGTGATGGCCAAGAGTGGCAAGCAATCATCAGTTAAAACTGGAGAAAAGGAGTCCAACAATTTCACATTAGGCACTTTCTTTCACTTCATAGTGCAGTTCCAATGACCACACTTCAGTATATTCTTTACTATATTTCACATTTTATATGCAAAAAAACTTCCTTCTCATTTTCCCCAACAATACTACAATTTCATTCACAGTGATTATATTTCAGAGAAAAGTGGTCTCTCTGTTATCTTGAAAAAGGCCTTTTGCTATTACAGAGAGGCCTTCTGGTTTATATATGGAGGCCTTCAAGTTGTCCACATATTTTTCACTTATTTTATACACTTTGACTTTTATATACTTCTAACACTGAACTTAATCACTTCTGATCACATTTCTTCTTAGGCTTATATATATATAAATTACTCTAGCATACAACATAAGCACATTATTATTTGTGTAATATATATTTCTTGTTTGTTTAGTCTTGTTTTTATTGAGACTGTGATCTTCAAGTTGAAATCCAGGAAGGATGTCTAGACTAATGGTCACTGCCCACTGATCTGAGAGCCCTGGATGCACCTAAATCCACCTCAAAACTAAAATCTTAGTGGAGGTCATCTTTTCATTTTGAAATTAACACTACTAGTAAATCTCAGTAAACATGTGAAATGAGAAATTTGGAGATGAGATACATAAATGAAGATGTGATTCATATTAGCTCAGCCTTCTCTAAATACAAACAGAAAACACTTACCCAATACAATATGAGAACCAGAACTTAACTTCTTCTTCCAGTGTTCTAAAACACTTTTTAAATGAAAAACTACTTCTTTATGCATTTTCAAGCAAAATACTGAACTGCTTTCTACTACCTAAAAATGAAACCAAAGAGACTGATTCAGTCAAAACCAAAACCTTCAAGTTAGCAATTGCAGTGTAGTAAATTACTCAGTATGGCTTTTTTACCCATAAGTCATTGTAAACTCAGTGGTGGTATGAGCAACTGAGGATCTCCTGATTGTAAATGTTATCCACCTGGGTTATTTCTGTTGGGCGTGGTGCAATACAATGTTCTGGGAGGTTCCCACTCTCTCTCACGTGCTTAGCGTTCTGATGCTATGATTGGCTAGTTTGGCCACTCTACCGGGCTCAAAAGGAGGCCTCCTAGAGTCAGAACTCTCTCTGACTGTTGGTTGAGGAAGACGTACTGCTGAAAGAGACACGTGCTGCTGGGAAAGAGACGCAAGGGACACGCATTGCTGAGTGAGACACTGAGGGACCAGCGCTGCTGGGAAAGAGACTGTGAGAGACTGTTGGCTGAGGGACAGTGGGCTGGGAGAGAGGCTGAGCATTTTTCCTGAACTCGAATTGTAGCCTGTGGTGCTTCCCTAATAAACCCCATAATCTGTGAGCTCTGTGTGGCCACTGCAGTGAATTATCGAACCCAGGAGAGAGGTGGTGGGTGCTTTGGGAGGAATGGTTGGTGAAAGGGCTGGAGGGAGGCAGCATGTCAGGCCTGGCAGGAATAGGCCATGGGTTACTGATGATGACTCTGTCTTCCTCTTGTGGGATTAGAGGAGGTCAGAACATGTGGCCTTCTCACCCTTTATGTAGCAATATTAAAAACAAACATAAAACAAAAACCCCACTGTCATCAAGTTGATTCCAGCTCACAGAGACCCCATGTGTTACAGGGTAGAACTGTTCCACAGGGTTTTCTTGGCTATAATCTTTAGAGAAGCAGATTGCATTTCTTTCTTGATGCTGCTAGGTTAGCAGTCGAGTGTGAATTGTTTGAGCCACGCTGGGACCTCAATTAATCAAAATAACTACTTTATCAGTGAGAGTTATTACCTCATTGATCAGTAATTCTGGAGAATGAGATGATTATACACTTAAATATTTCCAAAATGCTATAGTTTCTTTAAAAATGTATGCAAGTGAAATAAACATTTTTTTTTTTTTTTTTTACCACCCACCCACCCACCCTGAAATAAACATTTTTTTGCTAAAACCATTTTCCTTCCTTTGGAAATAATACATACATACTTGTGCGTGTGTACATTTTTATACATGTGCATACATGTACACCAAACATTATATGCTGCTGTTGTCAGCAGAAGCTTTTCACAATACCTTTTTATTGCTGAAAGGCAGACGTTCTATTGAGTCTCACATTTTTATAATTTTGCAGTAATTTTTAAAAATTAGGTTAAATCAGATAAATCTTCAGCCTGTTTATCTGGCTTTTCTGGCTATATGATCATACTTTTAATGCTATCTTCTTAAATAGAGGGTACAGAACACACTGGCATTTCTTCATAAACCTTTTCGTGTTCAGCCATGACAAAACTATAAAGCACCGCTTCTCAGAGGAGAAGTTCATGTCATTGAAGAATCTGGTCCCATCTTCCTCGTCCCTCCTGCTCTCATTCCTGGTAGCAGAACTGCTTCTATTTCTGAATGTAAATTTTATTTCCCTGTGACATATAACTACTCCAGTAATCTTCCAGGAGTCCAGGATTCAACCACAATTTACACAGTGAGGAAGTTTTATATATGAAACTGCTCACCTTCCACACTACTTCTGTTTCAGCTACAGAACAGGTGAAGATCAAGGTCTTTTGTGCCTGACTTGGAATGAAATCCAGTGTTTGGAGTAAAGTAGAGGTTTTTTCACTTTCCAGGCAAAGATGTACTACCTGGTAATAAAACACAGAAACAATGTTATTTTCTAAATGTTCAAGATGCTCCAAGTTTCACTTTTCAAGGTAAGTTATGATTTTAATAGAAAAGAATGTCTAGGAAAGCAATGTAAGTTCAGACAAAACAAGTACAGATTTGTATGTAAAATCAAAGCTTTAATCTTCTAATACTGAGGCATGAAATTAAGGTACCTGCATGTGTTCATCAATCCCTCCCACACGCATTACATACATAGATACGCACACACACAGCTCATTACCTGTTGGACACTGCCATAGAGAGCAGCTTCTTCCATGGACGTGATCACAATGTAGGGATCATACATGAATTCTTTGATCAAATGCTCTATATGTTTGTTCCAATGAACTCCAACTGCAACAATCTGATGTGGTACTGCTTCCCTTTCTTCAACCTCTATATATTTTTTAAAGTTATCTAATATAGCAAACATCTAAAAAATTAGTAAAATTAACTTCATTTTTATCTCAAGAAGGGAGTAAGAATTTAGTTTAAAAACAGAACATAAAATGCAAGAGATTGAATATTTTCTTTCCTCTGAGTAGGGAAGGTCTTTTTTTAAAAAAGAAAAGATAACGAAAAAAGTTTAAAAAAGTTAAGTTTACAGTCATTAAACATACTAAAACCCCACAATAAAAATAAAAACACAAACAACAGATTGTGGGTTAAGTATATATAGTATAGGAGCTCTGATAGCGTAGTGCCTAAGGCACATGACTGCTAACCAGAAGGCTGGCGGTTCAAACCCACCAGCCACTCTTCAGAAGGAAGGTTGGGCAATCTACTTCCATAGTGATACCACCTCAGAAACCCAAGGAGGGGTCGCTATGAGTCAGGTCTAACTGGATGGCACATAACAACAGCAACAACATACATAGTATATATAAAACAAAGGTTATAACAAAATAATAACATTCTTATACAAACACTTTTAAAAGGTGGTTACAAAGATGATCTTATCAATAGAAAATAACAAAAGGAAATTAATGAATGAATAAGAAAACTCTTAGAATGGCTACAAATAAGCAATATAAATTAATGTTCAACTTAACAAATAATTAAAGAAAGACAAATTAATCTAATGAGATACTACTGTTTAATAATTAGACATCCTACTAAGGTGAGGAGTGTTGTGTGGAAGTGTGAACAGGTATATGCTTTTAGGAAGGGAACCATACAATGCAGTGTACCAGGATAACAGACACTTTAGAGGAGTGAAGGAACCCTGCCCAGGGTCACACAGTCAAAAAGAAAGGAAGTCTGGACTTAAATGTGGGCCCATCATACTCCCAAATGAATGCTCTTGGTTACCATGTTATACTCCTTCCAACAAATGCCTTAATCCCCTTGCTGGGAATTTATCCTAAGGAAAACATGAGCAAAAAAGAGATACATTTTTAAATCACACACCCAAAAAACTATGCTAAACATCCAAAAAATGACATTTTAAAATAAATTATGTCATTCCCATAGGATTCAACACCATATATGGCTGATAATGCCATAGAACAATAACCAATAATATTCACAATGCTAATAACTGAAATATATAAGTTACAAGTTAATACATAAAAGATAGTCTTCATATTGTTAACTGTATGTATAAAACAAACAGAACCTCTAAAAAAGAAAGAAATAGGACTTCTGGTGTCAGACAAGCTACACAGACCCTATTCAACAAAGAAAAGAAACTGACAAAGGTAAAAAGATAATCCTAGAGCCCTGAACTCTGAAGGAAATGATACAAAAGTAGATTGAACACCAACTAGTAGAAGAACCTGAATGAAAACAGTGAGTAAGGAGACAAACGGAGCTGTGGACCGTCAGCCATCTTGACAGCATGGACAGGTTGAATATTTCCAACTGGTGTTATTACCTGAGAATTAACCTAAAAACTGGCCCTGCTCTCCAAGGGCTGCATAGACGACTACACTGGTGGCAGATGACAAAAGGGAAACGGCAAAGAAGGAGACAAACTGAGCTGTCCAGAGGGCACAGCCATTTTGAATGTTTAGAAGACATGTGGCCATTTTGAATATTTAAAGGTACAGTGTTCTCATTCACATTCCAGGGACATAAGAATAGGCTTTGCTTGCTGAAGATAGCCCAGACATACTGAAGATCAAGGACTGAAAAGGTGTGATATTCCCTTAGTTACAATTATACTCCACACCCTCTAGATGAATGACGGTACAGCCATCCCTTATCTCTACCCACCTTCTGCGCCAGCAGCAATTCTATCCCAGTCTGTGTGTTCTGACAGAGCCTGGGTGCCCTGTCCTGCTCCACTCAGATTTTTTTTCTTTTTATATTATTCTTTTTTTGTTTTCTTTCCTTTTTATTTTTACTTTTTTTTTTCTCTTCCTAGGTTCTAGTTTATGGCTTTTGTTCTTCCCTTCCCTTGGTTCCCATTTGTTTCTTTCTTGTGGTCCTTCCCATCCCTTGTTTATCCTTCTGCATTTTTCCCATTATTTTCTTCATTATTCTCTTATTCTAGCTCTTTTATTGCCCCCTTCCCAGATATTGTGGGATATTTTTTCTTTCTCTTTTTCTATTTATATTTCTTTTGTCTTCCTAAGTATTTCTTTAAATATTTCATCTCCTTTATTGCCTTTTTTTTCTGTCTTTCTCTTTTTGATGATTATTCCCATGTGTTTATGTAATAAGTGTTTTCGTCCTTTTGTTTTTACTTTTTTGGTGGTTTTCCTGATGGTTATTTTTGTCTAACTGAGTGGGAGATAGCAACCATGCCCATACAACCCAACCATACCCACACCTCCTGTAGCCCCACCTAATGAGTGAGGGCCACCACTTGCTTCTGCACCAACTGGCCAACAATACATGGGAGCTAATACAAGCATGACTCACCCTTAACTACTCTATACAAAGACCTATCAGAGATCTATGCACCTACTCTCATTATCTATCACCCCAACCAGGAGACAAGTGGTGAGTACATAAGTGCTACCAACCAGTGAACAAAGGACTACAGTACCCTGCTTACTCAGATACATTCAAACAAAACAAAGAAAACTAAAATCTTGGGTAAATCACTCCAACATATATTCACCAATTACATATAAATACAAAAATGGCATAATGCCTCAGAGACAACAGACCATCAGTCCACACAGAGAAACAAGATAAAGCAGCAAAACCAAGGGACAAGGACAGAGACCCAGAAAACATCCCTGGGGAAGAAGCAGCATTAGAACTTCCTGATAAGAAATTGAAAAGAATTATATCTAAGTACCTTCAACAGACTGAGAGACAGATCAAGAAAAACCTTGACAAAATTAAGGAAAACACAGATAAAACTCTAGAACAATTCTGGAGACAATACAAGCACAAAATGACAAAACAAATGAAAAATTTATGATATGATATGATACAAAATCTAAAGACTGAAATCCAGAAGATTAATACTAAATTTTCAGAAATAGATAACACATTGAATGGGCAAAGGAGCAGAATTGAATCAATGGAAAACAGAATTAGTGAGACTGAAGACAATTACCTCAATACTTCTTTAGAAAGGGATTAATCAGAAAAAAAGATCAAAACAAAATGAAGAAAGCCTAAGATTCATGTGGGATACCATCAAGAGGAATAAACTATGTGTAATCAGATGTCCAGAACAGAAAGAGACAAATAAAACCACAGAGAAAACAGTTGAAGATTTGTTGAAGAGAATTTCCCTGCTATGATGAAAGACGACAATATATCCATTCAAGAGGTCAAATGAACCCCAAACAAGATAGACTCCAAAGGAAAATCACCAAGACATACCATCTCAAAGTCACCAAAACCAAAGACTAAGAAAGAATCCTGAAAGCAGCATGGGAAAAACAAAAAGTTACCTACAAAAGGCAACCGATGAGACTACGGTCTGATTTCCCAGGAGAAACCATGAAGGTGAGAAGGCAATGGAATAGTATATGTAAAACCCTGAAAGAAAAAAAAATTCCAACAAGAAATATATACCCAGCAAAACTGTCCCTCAAATATGATGGTACAACTAGGAGATTTTCCCATAAGCAGAAATTAAGGGAATTTGTTAAGCCAGACCAACCTTATAAGAGATGCTAACAGGAGTCCTTTGGACAAAAACCAACAACAGCAAACAACAGACCATTGATACACAAGATGACATAACCTAGAAACCAACCCAGTTATGGAAGTTTCCAAAAGAAAATAAGCTTACAAGATTGTAAACAGAGAACCAGAGACATCAATTGGTAAATGAGGACAACTACAAACCAAAAAGAGGGAAAAAAATTATGTAGTTATAGAACTTCTAAATGGAGAGGAAGTCAAGACAATTGCAAGACAGAATGAACTGCTTTAAACTTGGAAAGAAAATTATAAATCACAGGGTAACCTCAAAGAAAAATAATAAACCTTCACATCAAAATAAAAAAGAGGACAAGCACCAATATTTAGGAAATACTAAAACAACAGCAATGAAAGAAATAACATGATTCATAAACAAAATGAGCTCAGTACAGAAAATTATATGGAACAAAGAAATCAGCAACATCATGAAAAAACACATAAGAAAAATGAGAACAACAAATTCATACTTGTTGATTACACTGAATGTCAATAGATTAAATGCTCCACTCAAAAGATGGAGAGTTGCAGACTGGATAAAAACATAATCCATCAATATGCTGCCTACAAGAGACATACCTTAGAAAGAAAGACAAAAATAGACTAAAAATCAAAGGTTGGAAAAAGTTATATCAAGCAAATGGAAATCAAAAAAGAGCAGGAGTGGCAATATTAATTTCTGATCAAATTGACTTTAAGACAAAAACCACCATAAGAAACAAGGAAGGACATTATATAATGATTAAAGATCTATTGAACAAGAGGATATAACCATAATGAATATCTATGCAGCCCATGAAAGAGTCCCAAAATACATAAATCAGACTTTACAGAATTGAAAAGGCAAATAGATGACTTCATAGTCACAGCAGGAGATTTTAATACACCATTTTCAATGAAAGACAGAACAAGTGGAAAGAAATTCAACAAAGACATAGAAGAACTAAACAATACAATCCATCAACTTGATTTTATAGACATCTACACAGCACTTCACCCAACAACAGCACAATATACATTCTTTTCTAGTGCACATGGAACATTGTCCAGCATAGACCACATGTTAGTCTACAAAGCAAGCCTTAATAAATTTTAAAATACTGACATACTATAAAGCATCTTCTCAGATCACAATGCTATAAAATGAGAAATCAGTAACAGAAGGACAAATGGAAAAAGAGCCAACACATGGGAACAGAATAACACCCCTCCTTAATAACGACAGGGTAATATAAGAAATGAGAAATGAAGTGAAAAAATTCCTCGAACCTAACAAGAATGAAAACACAATATATCACAATCTTTGGGAAAAAGCAACAGCAGTGATCAAAAAAAAAAAAAAAAAAGGAGATCTGGTGGCATAGTACCTAAGGCATTTGACTGCTAACCAGAAGGCTGGCAGTTCTAAACCCACCAGGCACTCCTCGGAATGAAGACTGGGCAATCTACTTCTGCAGAGTTACTGCCAGTGGACACTTTATAGCAATAAATGTATACATCAAAAAAGAAGAAAGAGCTAAAATCAACACCACTTTAACCCACCGTCTCCAAACACTTAGAAAAAGAGCAGCAAAAGAAGCCTACAGTTACCAGAAGAAATAATAAAGACTGAGCAGAAATAAATGAAACAGAAAATAGAAAAGACAACAGAAAAAAATCAACAAGACCATAAGTTGGTTCTTTGAAAAGATTAATAAAATTGACAAACCATCAGCAAATTTAACAAAGGAAAACAGAGAGAATAGAAATAACACAATAAGAAACAAATGGGGCAACATCACAACAGAACCAACTGAAATAAAAAGGATAGTATCAGGATACTATGAAGAATTATACTCCAACAAATTAAAAAATCTAGAAGAAATGGACAGATTTCTAGAAACATACTGTTGTTGTGCACTGCCATTGAGTCGGATTTGACTCACAGTGACCCCTCCTCAGGTTTCCAAGGCAATATCACTATGGAAGTAGATTGCCCAACCCTACTTCCAAGAAGTAGCTGGTGAGTTTGAACCACCAGCCATCTGGTTAGCAGTCAAATGCCTTAGGCTCTAAGCCACCAGAGTTCCTAGAAACATACCACTTACCTAAACGAACACAGACTGAGGTAGAAAATTTGAATTGACTCATAACAAAAGAAGAGACTGAACAGGTCATAAAAAGATTACCAACAAAAAAAATTCTGACCCAGATGGTTTCACTGGAGAATTCTACCAAACATTCAGAGAAGAACTGACAACAATGGTACTCAAACTATTCTAGAACACAGAAAAGGATGGAATCCCCCCAAATTCATTTTATGAAGCAAACATAACCTTGATACCAAAACCAGGCAAAGACATCACTAAAAAAGAACACTACAGACCAATATCCCTCAAGAATATAGATGTAAAAATCTTCAACAAAATCCTAGCCAACAGACTCCAACAACAAATAGAAAAAATAATATACATCATGACCAAGTGGGGTTCATACCAGGTACGCAAAGATGGTTCGACATTAGAAAAACAATCAACATAATTCATCACATAAGTAAAATAAAGAAAAAGAAACACAATCATATCAATCAATGCAGAAAAAGCATCTGATAAAATCCAACACCCATTCTTGATTAAAAAACACTGTCAGAAAAATAGTAATAGAAGGAATATTCCTCAACATAATAAAGGGCATATATACAAAACCAACAGCCAACATTATTCTCAATGGAGAGAGACTGAAACCATTCTCCTTGCAAACAGAAACCAGACAAGGATGCCTTCTAGCAACACTTCTGTTCAATATTGTACTGGAAGTCCTAGCCAGGGCTGTAAGGCAAGAAAGGGAAATCAAAGACATCCAAACTGGTAAATAAGAAATAAAGCTATCCCTATTTGCTGATGATATAAGCCTATACATTGCTGAGAGACTCAGCAAAAAAAACTACTAGAACTAATTGAGAGATTTAACATAGTGGGAGAATACAAGATCAATATCCAAAAAACAGTTGGATTCCTCTACACCAGCAAAGAGATTACTAAAAAGGAACTAAGGGAATCAATACCATTTACAAAAAAACCAAACTCACTGCTGTCGAGTCAGAACTGACTCATAGTGACCCCTCCTTGTGTTTCCGAGGTCTACAGAAGAAGATTGCCCAAGCTTCCTTTCGAGGAATGGCTGGTGGGTTTGAACCGCCAGCCTTCTGGTTAGCAGTCACACGCCTTAGGCACTACACTACCAGAGCTCCTACCGTTTACAATAGCTACAAAAAAATAATTAAATATTTGGGAATATATCTTATCAGAGACAAAAAATACCTGTACAAAGAAAACTACAAAAGAGTACTTCAAGAAACCATAAGAGATTTACATAAATGGAAGAACATACCATGCTCATGGACAGGAAGACTGAACATCATGAAAATGTCACTATTACCCAAATCAATCTATACATTCAATGCACTCCCAATCCAGATCCCACCAATATTCTTTAAGGATATGGAAAAACCAATCACCAATTTTATATGGAAAGGAAAGAGACCACAGATGAGCAAAGCACTATTGAACAAGAACAAAGTAGGAGGTCTTACACCCTGGATCTCAAAACCTACTATACAGCCACAGGAGTCAAAACAGCCTGGTATCAGTATGATGACAGACACATAGACCAGTGGAATAGAACTGAAAACCCAGAAACAGATCCATTGACCTACGGTCAGCTGATCTTTGACAAAGGGCTGAAATCCATTAAATGGAGGAAGAGATGGTCTCTTTAACAAATGGTTCTGGCAAAACTGGATTCCATTTGCAGAAAAATGAAGCAAGATCCATACCTCACACCACACACAAAAACTAACCCCAGATGGATCAAAAATTTAAATGTGAAACCTAAAACTATTAAAAAAAAAAAAAGAAGAGAGAGAGACTCTGAAACTTGCCTTTCAGCAGAGTAACTAAAGCAAATGGAAAAAGTGACGAGAGCTGAACAGAAGATTTCAAAGAGCAGCTAGAGCAGACAAAACCAGTTACTATAATGAAATGTGCAAAGACCTGGAGTTTGAAAACCAAAAGGGAAGAACACGCTCGGCATTTCTCAAACTGAAAGAATTGAAGAAAAATTTAAGCCTCGAGTTGCAATACCGAGAGATTCTATGGGCAAAATATTGAATGATGCAGGAAACATCAAGAGA
>NW_006922046.1:1479131-1487318 GCF_000298275.1 Orycteropus afer afer | reverse complement strand
ACGGGCAAATTTAGGAGCCTTAATTTACGGCATAAATAGACTGTGAAGCATAATTCAAACTGCACAAAAAGCAGAAGATAAACTAGATGAATAGGACCTTCTGAAAATCAAATTTTTATGTGCTTCAAAAGACTTCTTCAAAAGAGTAATAAAGAACCCACTGATAAGGAAAAAACATTTGGTAATAACATATCTGACAAGGGACTTATCTCTAAAATTTATAGAAAACTGCAACACCTCAACAACAAAAAGACAAACAATCCAATTCAAAAATGAGCAAAGACATGAATAGACACTTCACCAAAGATGTTATTCAGGGAGCCAACAAACATATATTGAAATGTTCATGATCATTAGCCATTAGAATGATGCAAATCAAAACAACAATGAGATATCATCTCACCCCAGCACTAATAGCATAGTTCAAGACAGAAAATAACAAATTCTGGCAAAGATGTGGAGAGACTGGGACTCTCATACATTGCTGGTGGGACTGTCAAATGATACAACCACTGTGGAAAGCAGTATGGTGATTCCTTCCAAAGTTGGAATTAGAAATACCATTTGATTCAGTAGTCCCATTATTAGATATATATCCTAAAGAAGTGAGAGCCAGGACAAGAACAGATATATGCACACTCATGTTCACCACAGCACTATTTACAATAGCAAAAATACAAACTCAACCTAAGTGCCCATCAATAGAAGATAACCAAACATGGTACATACACACAATGGAATACTATGCAACACTAAAGAATAACGTAGAATCTGCAAAATATTGCATAACGTGGATGAACTTGGAGGACATTATGCTGAGTGAAATAAGTCAATCACAGAAGGACAAATATTGTATTAGTCCGTTATTGTAAAAAGTCAAGGAAAGGTTTATACATGGAAGGAAATGTTGTTGGTTAACAGGAGTAGGAGGAGAGTGGAGAACACTGCTAGATAGGTAGAGACAAGGACTGATTTGGGTGAAGAAAAGGGCAATGTATCAAACTTGAGTGATCAATACAGTGGCACTGAGGAAGAGGAAGACATAGAGAAGTGTATAGGAGGTACAGACAACAAAGATGAACCTTTTTGTGTGTACAGTACTGCATCGTCAGTGATGGCAAGCAATGATCTACAGGTGGACAGATGGACTGTCAGGCTGAAGATCAGGTATGTGTAGGCAAGGGGGAGCATGCCAATGACCACGTACAGGGTTAGCAAACAATGTTTCTACATGCCTATTTGTATGTGTCATAAGAATGCCCAGGTGTATACTAGAGCTGACAAGGGGCAAGGCTGTGATGGCTTCTTGGCTCTAGCAGTTACCCAGAAGGAGTGAGTAGCTGGATCTGTGAGCTCAGGACAATGGTCACTAGGGACATCAAGCTCAACTGGCATAACATACTACACAAAAGCACTGTTCTACATCCTACTTTGGTGAATAGTGACTGGGGTCTTAAAAGCTTGCAAGCAGCCATCCAGATGCAATGATAGGTCTCTCATCATCCACAGCAAGGAAGAATGAAGAAAACCAAAGATGCATGGAAATAATTAGTCCAAGGGACTGGTACACCATGCAATCCTCAGCCTATATGGTCATGAGACCAGAAGAACTAGATGGTGCCTACTACCACTGTCAATCACTCGGACAAGGATAGGTACAAAAGATCCTGAATAGAGCAGCAGAACTATGTGGAATAAAAATCAAAATCATTAAAAAAAAAAAAAACGGACCAAGTTTGCTGGTCTGATAGAGCCTGGTGAAACCCCTGAGACTAGGGCCCCTAGCCACTCTTCAGGCAGGCATATGAGATGAACAGTTGCATTAGGTGGATGCACTCCTTGGAGAGATCAATCATGGGAGAATAGAAGGGCTGTGTATGCACAGGGAGACAGCTTGGGGGGCAGGAGTGCATGGGAGGGAAGGACACAGGGCATAGGGAAGATATGGCTATGGGGAGGAAGTGGGAGGAGAGCTGTTGCATTGTGGGAGATTACAGTCAATGTCATGAGACAAAGTATATGTGAACTACTGTATGGAAGATGAATTTTCCCTGTAAACTTTCACCCAATTTACAATACAGTTAAAAAAAAAAAACCATATAGAGACACCAGGTTTGCTGGTCTAACAGAGCCTGGTGAAAGCCCTGAGACTATGGTCCTAATTACCCTTAAAATCTGGAATTGAACTCACTCCTGTGGCTTACTGGCAAATAGACAGGCATATGAGGTGAACATTTACATCTGGTAGATACACTCCTTGTAGTGATCAATCATAGAAGAAAAGAAGGGCGATATTTGCACAGGGAGATAGCTCGGAGGGTGGGAATGCATGGGAGGGAAGGACAGAGGGAAGAGGTTACTACAAGGAGGAAGTGTGAAGAGAGCTGTTACAGTGTAGGGAATTGCAGTCAATGAATGTCATGATACAAAATGTGTATGAACTTCTGTATGGAAAATGAATTTGCTGTGTAAACTCTTACCCAAATCACAATACAAACTTCAAAAAAAAAAAAAAAGAGGAGGAGGAAATAAACCAAAACAGTAAGAATGGCATTACCTCTGAGCGTCTAATTATGGATTTTGGTTTCTTTTAAATGCTGTTCTTTATTTCTCAAATTTTCTAGAATAAAAATAATGACTACTATATTCAGAAAAATGTTAGAAAAACTATTTAAGAAAACTTCCCTGGAAAGAACTCAGGAGAAGAACTTTAACAATGCAAAGGAAATCTCAGATAAGAATTTTTTCTTTTTAACTCTGGTAGCGTAGTGCCTAAGGCACTTGACTGCTAACCAGAAGGCTGGCGGTTCAAATCCACCAGCCATTCCTCGGAAGGAAGATGGGGCAATCTACTTCCGTAGTGATACTGCCTCGGAAACCCAAGGAGGGGTCGCTATAAGTCGGGTCTGACTCGACAGCACATAACAACAACAATTAGAAGTTAAAAGGAAAATTTTTACCCGGTTTTTTCCCTAACAGGACACTTTTTCTGATTCCTAAAAGTAGTTCACTTGGGGGGAAAAAAATTATTTATCTATATTGTTGTTGTTGTTATGTGCCGTTGAGTCGGACCCAACTCACAGCAACCCTCCTTGGGTTTCCGAGGCAGTATCACTACAGAAGTAGATTGCCCAACCTTCCTTCCAAGGAGTGGCTGGTGGGTTTGAACCACCAGCCTTTTGGTTAGCAGTCAAGTGCCTTAGGCACTATGCCACCAGAGCTCCTATCTATATCTATAGTTATATAGATGTATGGGTCTGGGCCGACTCGATGGCACATAACAACAACAACATAGATATGTAGATTTTCTTTTTCTGAGTAGTAATGACATTTAAAAGCATGCCATACTTACTTGTTCATTAGCTTCAGAGAATAATACTTCAACCTCATCCAAAATCAGGTGACAGAGTCTAAGGAATAACAAACTTTGATATTTAAGAAGTCTCAGGAGGCTATGTGGTGTTGTAACAATCACATCACCTACATTTTAAAAGAAAAAATAATTAACATTTTTAAATTTCCAGAGATTTTCCTAACATTTCCTTTGCTGAGATTCCACATACCTTCTAGAAATGCCCTCTCATTAAGCAAACAAAAACATGTTTTTCTTATTCAAGCAGATGACGCAAGATGGCCTGACTACCCAGGTTAATGACTGTAATTATCTAATTAAATTATCACAAAGTTTTGCATTCCTTAAAGGTAGAAGGGTTTTAGTTGACACAATGTGTCCAGCTTCTAACAAACAGTTGGTGCTCAATAAATAATTGATAACATTTTCTCAGTGAAAGAGATGTAAGCCAATGTCAAACTTTCATAATCTGTACAGTCTATAACCAAAAAAAGCAGTTGCTGTCCAGTAAATTCTGACTCACGGTGATCATAATCTATATCCACTAGTAATTGACAAGTGAAGTCTGGACTAGTAGCCACTGCCCTGTGCCATCTGCAGCTCCTGAGCATGCCTAGGCAGGGTCCCATTATCTTCAGTAGAGAAAACCAAACAGCTCTGGAAGGATGCTTACACCCTCTTGGAAGCTTCATATTTTTGGCTTCATCTTTGTGGAGTCCAATTGTTAGTAACAAAGGATGAAGAGGTCTGGAGGACATGCTATACTCTCCCAATAATTCAAAAATAAATTGGGCCTTTTTCCACCCAGGGCACACGATGACTGCAAGAGGCTGCAATGACAGACAAATAAACATAATTTGGGACAAAAGCTAAGAATCAAATATGTGAAGACTTCAGAACACCTCCTTGCACAGAGTTATAACTTTATAGTGTTTGTTATCATTATCATATAGGTCAGAAAAATCCTACTTACATGAACTATCCAGAATAGGTAAATGTATAGAGACACAGTTCTTCAGTAGTCACTAGGGTGAGTAAGAGGGGGAAACGGGGAAGTATTGTTTAAAAAAATTTGGAAACAGATATTCACCATTGTGAATGTAATTAGTGCCATTGAATTGCATACTACGAGAGAATCCGGGAGCTCTGGCAGCATAGTGCCTAAGGCACTTGACTACTAACCAGAAGGCTGGCGGTTCAAACCCACCAGCCACTCCTTTGGAAGGAAGATGGGGCAATCTACTTCTGTAGGGATACTGCCTCGGCAACCCAAGGAGGGGTTGCTATGAGTCAAGTGCTACTCAATGGCACATAACAACAACAACAACATGAGAGAATCCAGGAGCTCTGGTAGCGTAGTACCTAAGGCACTTGACTGCTAACCAGAAGGCTGGCGGCTCAAACCTATCAGCCACTCTTCGGAAGGAAGGCTGGGTAACCTACTTCTGCAGTGATACCACCTTGCAAACCCAAGGAGGGGTCTCTATGAGTTGGGTCCGACTTGACAGCACATAAGAACAACAACATGAGAGAATCTATGACTGGGAGGAGAAAAAAAGATAATTTCTCACAGCAGTTTAGAAACCACATTGAGTAACGTAGCCTGAACTTTACCAAATGTTAGATGTAAAATTTAAAAGTAAACATTTAATCTATTTTATTGTAAGGCAAAACTGTTTTGAACTTACCCCGTTTCTACTTGGTAATGACTTATAGCAGACCCCTGTTTGCAAAATTGTAAGCGCTGGTGGAAGGTACAACAAAGGGTCATTTCCACAATGAGAAATGACAACCACATCACAGCCACGAGCTATGGGAGGCCAAGAGTACGATTCAGTGTGGCTAGGTCCTGAAAACTTTTTTCTTTGAAGAGCCTATGAAACATCAACAAGCAAAAAACCACAATGAAGTACAGAAGACTAAGAAAAACTGCATCTTGTTTACTTTACTCAAATAACCAGTATGCATTGCTCAATCCGGTATTTTTCTGATTTATAAACCACCCTGAGTCTTTGCTTAGGACCAAACTCCTGCTGTTTTTAGATACTTGCTTCTCTGGGATCCAAATTAAAAAGGATCAAGTAAGCCGCCCATTAACCAGGTGCTTAAAGCTCACTGGAGCAAAGATGTGGCTTTTTCTCCTTATTTTCCTAATAATCTACCATTGTATCAGCATCACTTGTAAATCATCTTCTCCTTTTTCTCTTTTATTTTTTAATAACTTTTTATTGTAATCTGGGCAAAAGTTTACAAAGTAAAATGGTTTTCCCTTTGACAATTCATATATATTTTCTTTTGTGATACTGATGGCAATCCCTACAATGTAACAGCACTCTTCCCACTACTGCACTGTGTCTACTGTTTCCCTTCATCCTTCTTTCCTATCTCTTCCTGCCTTCTGAGCAATAAAGCTTCTTTTTTAAAACATGGCTTTATTTGCTTATTTTTCTATATAACCGTCACTAAAACCTTCCAAACATTCTAAGAGTTCTCCAACCATACTGATACTATTTTCCAAAGGGCTGAAACCATCAGCACCACTGTCTCCATGAAGGCCCCATTCCCAGAGCTCCTCTAAACCCCTACGCTATCTGGACTGTTACCCTCTGCACTTGGCATCCACCTGTCATCTTGTGATCTTTCTTCACCATCACCATATTGTCTGTAATCCATGTCATCTTGTTTTGGTGAAACACATACATCAGTAGCTTTTTGACAAAAGGTGCAAAGGAAGGCAAATTGCTTTGAGATTCTGCAGATCTGAAAATGTCTTCATTCTACCCTAATGCTTCACTAATAGTTTAAGTGTGAACCTTTAGATCAAAAGTCACTTTTCATCAGAATGATCAGTGCTCCTCTGGTGTTACTATGGATAAGTCTGAAGCTATTCTGACTCCTGGGCCTATGTGTGGGAACAGTTTTTTCTCTCTGGAAGCTTCCATGATCTCTGAATCCTTCCAATTTAGATCCTTCACAACAATTTGCCTAATATCTTTGTTCATCGGTTGTGCTGGGCTTGTGGCAGACTCCCTTAATTTGAACATTTATGTCTCTTAAGTCCAAAATATTTTTCATGTTTTCTCCTGTGAATTTTATGCTCTCTTCCTTCTCTCTTTCTAGAAATTCCATTTTCAGATATTGGGCCTCAAACTGACCCTCAAATGCTCTTTTTTTCCCTCCTACTTTCCATTTCTTTTTCTTTCTGTTGGTACTTTCTGAGAGTTAGCCTTCATTTTCTCTCTCAAACCTACCACTGATTTTTTTGTTTCTAAGAAAAGACAGAAAAAGTCAAGGATTTCATTTTACTTAGATACAGAATCAACACCCATGGAAGCAGCAGTTAAGAAACCAAACGATATTTTGCATTGGGGAAATCTGCAGCAAAAGACCTCTTTAAAAGATTTAAGAGCAAAGTTTGCACTTTAAGGACTAAGGTGCAACTGACCCAAGCCATGGTATTTTCAACTGCCTTATATGCATGCAAAAACTGGACAATAAATAAGGAAGATCAAAGAATTGACTCCTTCGCATTATGGTTTTGGCTAAGAATACTGAATATATATCATGGACTGCCAGAAGAATGAACAAATCTGTCTTGGAAGTTGTTCAGCTGGAATGCTCCTTAGCAGCTAGGGCAGCGAGACTTCTTCTCATGTACTTTTGTTATCAGATGGCACCAGTCCCTGGAGGTCATCATGCTTGGTAAAGCAGAGGGTCAGCGAAAAATAGGAAGATCCTCAGTGAGATGGACTAACACAGCAGCTGCAACACTGGGTTCAAACATAGCAATGACTGTGAGGATGGCCAAGACTGCGCAGTGTTTCATTCTGTTGTACATGGGGTTGCCGTGAGTCAGAACCAATTCAACAGCACCTAACAACAAGGTATTTCTGAAAACATTATTTTGTTTCTATAATATAAAATAAATAATATTAATAAAATATAATATTCTTGTTTCTATACTATTCTTCAATTTCTTAGAACTTTTTCTTATTGTCTGATTGTTCCTTTTTTTACAACACCAGGGTACTGTTAAAGGAGCTCTGGTGGTATGGTGGTTAAGGCATTTGGCCCTTAATCAAAAAGGTCAGCGGTTCAAACCTATGGAATAAACATGAGGAAGCCTACTGCCGTAAAGATTTACAGTCTTAGAAACCCAATGGGGGTTGCTATGAGTCAGAATCGAGTTAATGGCAGTGAGTTTGGTTTGGTTTTGGTTGTTGTTGTTGCTATGTGCTGTGGAGTCGGACCTGACTCATGGATGTACAATCTTCTCTTATCTCTGAGGGTATCTTTTTAAACAACTTCTTCTACTCCCTGCATTTTCTGTTTCCTTCAGAGTTTGTGCAGTGTAGTGAATTACTATTATAAGGCCCTTCTAGCCATGATCTTCTGACTCCCACAAAATGACTGGGTGGGGCTATGCAAATAAGGTATGTGTGGCCCACCAAGGGGACTGGACAGCTTGCTAAAAATGCAAATAAGGTGCATGAAACCCTTGGGGTGGTGAGAACATGTAAATAAGGTGTATGGAACCCTTGTAGGTTATTGGTCAGCACTGCTATTCTACTAGGTTTAAATGAGCCAATCCCAGACTGCGAGAAGAAGGACCTTAAGAGAAAAGAGCAGAGTGAGTCTTTTAGACTTGGAATCCCTGCACTGAGAACCTCCTGGACCTAGCATACAGAGAGAACTGTAAAACTAGAGAAGTCATAAGATGGCAAAAAGTGGTTTCAAATGGATCAAAGACTTAAATGTGAAACCTAGAACTATACAGTTTCTCAAGGAAAATTTAGGCTCAAACTTAAGGGCCCTAATATTTGGTATAAATAGAC
>NW_006922046.1:1473666-1475831 GCF_000298275.1 Orycteropus afer afer | reverse complement strand
CCTTGGAAGGAAGTTGGGGCAATCTACTTCCGTAGTGATACCATCTCGGAAACCCAAGGAGGGGTTGCTATGAGTCGGGTCCAACTCGACGGCACATGACAACAACAACAACAACAACAACATCCTTCATTAAGTCAGTCATAGTCTGTTGCCTGTTTTCTATCTTCTAAAAGCTTGTGGAAATATCTTGTTCACTGAAGACTTCTCTCTCATTCTACAAATCCTTGTAGTCCTACTTATTTGTTTTTAAAATATTATTCCTTCACTTTTTTTTTTTAATTGTGATTTGGGTGAAAAGTTTACAGACCAAATTGGTTTTCCATTAAACAATTCATACACATTTTGTTTTGTGACACTGATTACAATCTCTACAAGGTAACAACAGCACTCTTTCTACTTTCTTCCTGTATTTACCATTTCTCTTCACCCTTATTTCCTACCTCTTCCTACCTTCTAAGCTTTATCTCAGGGCAAATGCTGCCCTTTTGATCTTGGATAGTTGATTGTTCCAGTGAGTACGTAGTTCCCTGGAGTTACTGTGCACTTTATACGTTTGCCTATTACATGGCTGAAAGCTTAGCCACAGGAGTAAGTTCAGTTCCAAGCCTGAAAGATGTGTTGGGGTTCCACCACTTTTGATCAGACATTTTTATGATTTTGAGTTTTGTTCCACATTTTTGTCTCACTCTTTCCAGGATCTTCTATTGTGGTCCTTTTCAGAGCAACCACAGTGGTAGCCTGGGACCATCTAGTTCTTCTAGTCTCAGTCTAGTCTCTGGAGTTCACGTGGCCCAATAGTTCTTTGGACTAATTATTTCCTTGAGGCTTTGATTTCTCTTCACTCTCCTTTACTTCAGGTGAGGAGAGACCAACAGTTGCACCTTACAGGCCCCTACTCATCAACGTAGTATGTAGAACATTGTCTTTGTGGACTATGTTGTGCCATTTGATCATAGCATTCCCTGCACCTATGGTCCTAAACCCCCAGACCCAGCAACTCATTCCCTCAAAATGTTTGGTTATGACTAAAGAGTTTTCACAATTTTACCCCCGTATGCTGTACTATATTCATAGATATATTTATGTTGTTGTTGTTTGCCATCGAGTCGGCCCCAACTCATAGCGACCCCTCCTCGGGTTTCCAAGGCAGTATCACTACAGAAGATATATTTACAGCACATATAAATACATTTTGTTTTGTGACACTGATTGCAATTGCCATTGATTGCAGAAAAATCTTGCCAAACTTACATATATTCATTCATAGGTGTAGTCCCATTCACTTTCCCACCCCTGTTCAGCTTGAATGTCTATGTATCCACTCACAGATTACTGTTAGTTCTGTTATTGCAGGGTTATATATGTAACAGTGTTTATATTTTTGTTGTCTTTAATTCTCATGCTCCTTCCTGTGTCTTCCTTTGCCATGATCATTTTTTGCCAATCTCTCCAGTATCGTATGTATATTGACTGCCTTTCCCTTCACCCAAGTTAGTTATGTGTCTACTCGTCTACTCTCTAGTTAGTGATTTACTCTCAATTCCCCTCTGACTCCTAATAACCTTCAAAGGATGATTTTTTTCTGTTTATAAACCTTTTCTTGATCTTTTTTCAGTAGTGGTCTCAAATAATATTTGTCTTTTTGTGATTGACTAATGTAACTGAGCATGTTGTTGTTGTTATGTGCTGTCAGTCGGACCCGATTCATAGCCTCTAAATTCATCCATGTTAATGAGGTGTTTCACAGGTTCATTGTTATTCTTTAACATTGCATAGTATCCCAGTGTGTTTACGTAACAGTTTGTTCATTCATCTGTTGACGAGCATTTAGGTTGTTTTCATCACTGTGATGAACAAGGGTGGGCATACATCTGTTCATGTCACAACTTTTATTTCTTTAGGACATATACCTAGTTGTGGGAATGCTGGATGAACTTTTCAGGGAAGTGCCATGCCATTTTCCATAATGTTTGCACCATTTTTTAAAAAATGCATTTTATTGAAATATAATTTATGTACAGTGAAATACACAAAATTAAAGTGACACAAGTCAATGCTTTTTTTTTTTTAATTTTATTTTGATTTGGGTGAAGATTTACAGAGTAAATTCACTTTTCATGCAGCAGTTCACATATACTTTGTCTCATGTCATTGACCAAAATTTA
>NW_006922046.1:1471833-1472761 GCF_000298275.1 Orycteropus afer afer | reverse complement strand
TACATTATTCTTTAGTGCTGCATAGCATTCCGTTATGTGTATGTAACATAGTTTGGTCATCCACTCTTCCGCTGATGGGCACGTACTTTGTTTCCCTCTTTTTACTATAGTAAATAGTGCTGTGATGAACATGGGTGTGCATATATCTGTTCCTAGCCTGGCTCTCACCTCTGTAGGATATATACCTAGTAATGGGATTGCTGGGTCAAATGGTATCTCCAATTCCAGCTTTCTAAAGAATTGCCATATTGCTTTTCACAGTGGTTATATCACTTCACAGTCCCACCAGCAGTGTATGAGAGTCCCAATCTCTCCACATCCCCACCAGCATCTGTTATTTTCTGTCTCGTCGAACCTTGACATCAATGCTAGAGTGAGATGGTATCTCATTGTTGTTTTGATCATCTCTCTGATGGCCAATGATTGTCAACATCTCTTCATGTATTAGCTGGCCCCCTGAATATCCTCCTTGGTGAAGTGTCTACTCATGTCTTCTGCCCATTTTCCACTTGGATTGTTAATTCCTTTGGTGCTGAGGTGTTGGAGTTTTCTACAAACCTTAGAGATAAGTCCCTTGCCAGATATGTAACTATCAGCAAATATGAATTTGTTGCTGTCAATTTTGTTATGTGCTTTTTTGTGGTTTCAATTTCTTTGTTCCGTATAATTTTCTATGCTGAGCTCATTTTGATTATGAATTATGTTATCACTTCCTTCTTTGCTATTGTTTTAGTACTTGCTGAATATTCATGCTGGTCCTCTCTTTTTTATTTTGATGTGAAGGTTTATCATTTTCTTTGAGGTTACCCTGTGATCTATAGTTTTCTTCCCAGGTTTAGAACAGTCTGTTCTATCTTGTAGTTGTCTTGACTTCCCTACCATCTAGAAGTTCTGCAATGACACAGTTTTTTCCCTCTTTTTGGTTTAT
>NW_006922046.1:1453002-1469738 GCF_000298275.1 Orycteropus afer afer | reverse complement strand
TCTGTGTTTTCCTTGATCTGTCTCTCAATTTGTTGAAGATACCTAAATATAATTCTTTTGAATTCCTTATCAGGGAGTTCCAATGCTACATCTTCTTCAGGGATGTGCTTTGGGTCTGTATCTTGATCCCTTGTTTCTCCTGCTTTATCTTGCTTCTTTGTGTGGACCGTGATGCTTTGTTATCTCCGAGGCATTGTGATATTTTTGTGTTTCTATTTAATTAGTGATTGTATGTTGGAGTGACCTGCCCACGATTTTCATTTTCTTTGTATGTTATCTATGCAAGCAGGGTACTATGCTGTGTTACCCTATTCAGTAGTTGACAGCACTTATACACTCACCATCTTTCTCCTTTCCTGTTGTCAGCCTCTCATATGTCCCTGACAACCCTGGCAAACACAGCCTATGCTTCTTGTTGTTATGTGCCATCAAGTCAGATCCAACTCATAGCGTACCCTCCTTGGGTTTCCGAGGCAGTATCACTACGGAAGTAGATTGCCCAACCTTCCTTCCGAGGAGTGGCTGGTGGGTTTGAACAGCCAGCCTTCTGGTTAGCAGTCAAGTGCCTTAGGCACTATGCTACCAGAGCAAGCCTATGAGAATGTTATCACTTTAAAATCCAAAATGGTTGCCACTTGTAAACATTCAAAACGTCTACACCCTTGGTCACTTTAAATATCCATAATGGCCGCCGCTTTTAAACATTCAAAATGGTTGCGCCCCCGGGCATTTTAAATATCCAAAATGGCTGCCACGTGTAAGCAATCAAAATGGCTGCACCCTCAGTCACTTTAAATATCTGAAATTGCTGCTGCTGGTAAACATTCAAAATGGCTGCACCCTCAGTCACTTTAAATATCCAAAATGGCCACCGCCTGTAAACATTCAAAATGGCTGCACCCTTGGTTGCTTTAAATATCCAAAATGTCCATCGCTAGTAAACACTCAAAATGGTTGTGCCTTCAGTCACTTAAAATATCCAAAATAGCCACCACCTGTAAACATTCAAAATGGCTGCATCCTCAGTCACTTTAAATATTCAAAATGGCTGCCGTGTGTAAGCAATCAAATGGCTGCGCCCTCAGTCACTCTAAATATCCAAAATGGCCACCGCCTGTAAACATTCAAAATGGCTGCATCCTCGATCACTTTAAATATCCAAAATGGCTGCCATGTGTAAGCAATCAAAATGGCTACGCCCTCCAGACAGTGGAAAGTTAATGGCTCAGGTTGTCTCCCTCCTTACTATTTTCCTTTCTAGTCACAGGCCACCAGTGCAGTCGTCCCTTCAGCCCTTGGTGACCAGGGCTGATCTTTAGGTCAATTCTCAGGTCCTAACACCTCTTGGAAATATTCAAGCTGTTGATCCCATCAGAGTAGCTGACAGTCCGCAGCTCTGACTGTCTCTGTACTAACTGCCTTTGTTCAGGTTTTTCCACTACTTGGTGCCTAACCCACTTCTGTATAGTTCCTTTCAAAGCTCAGGGCTTCAGGATTATCTTTTGTATCTCTGTCAACTGGGTTTTTTTTTTTCCTTTGTTGAAGAGGGTCTGTGTCGCTTGTCTGCCTATTCCTCCATCTTACTGGAAGTGGTTGCACCATTTTACAGTCTTGCCAGCAGCATATAAGGGTTCCAGTCTTTCCACATCCTCATGAGCACTTGTTGTTTCCTGAACTTTGCTATTAATGCTGGGGTGAGATGATATCTCATTGTTGGTTTGATTTTCATCTTTCTAATGGCTAATGATCACAACCATTTCTTCATGTGTTTGTTAGTCAGCTGAATGTCTTCTTTGGTCAAGTGTCTATTTGTGCCTTCTGTCTACTTGCTGTTGTGTTTGTCTTCTTGATGTTGATGTGCTGAAGTTTCCAAGGTAAGTCCCTTGTCCAATATGTCATTGACAAAATTTTTTTTCCAGTCTATAGGTTCTCTTTTTACTCTTTTGGTGATGTCTTTTTATGTGCATAAATGTTTGGTTTTTAAGAAGTCTCAGTCAAGTTTTTCTTCTGCTGTTTGTTTTCAGCTTTGTTTAATAATGTATTCATGTCATGAATAAGGGCCCCTAAGTTTGTCCCATTTTTTTCTTTGATGGTCTTCAAAGCTTTAGGTGTTACATTTAGGTCTTTGTCTATCTTGAGTTAGCTGTTGTATATGGTGAGAGATATGGATCCTGTTTCATTTTTCTACATATAGATACCCAATTTTGCTAGCAAAATTGTTAGAGAGACTGTGTTTTCTCTGTTTAATGGGTTTCAACCCTTTGTCACAGATCAGCCGTCCAAGAATGCATGGATTTACTTCTGGGTTCTCAATTCTGTTTCACTAGTCTAAGTATCTGTCTGTCTGTTGTTATACCAATAGCAGTTTGTTTGTTTTTTTAATTGTGCTTTGCGTGTAAATTTACAGAGCAGAATTTGTTCTACATTAACACTTCCTGTACATTTGGTTTCACTCCCCAATTACCATCCCCAACCTACTTACTCTCCTCCTCTCCCTTCCCTGTGATGCCCCTATCCCTGTGCGCCCTTCTTAGTTATGCATTCCTGTCTGTCCAGCTTTCCCTCCATGTGAATGATGCCCCTTTGGTGGTGCATGACCACCAAACGCTCCAAAGGGCGTATCGCCATAGAGTAGGTGGGTGCATCACCTGGGTTCAGTGCTCTGCATGTAAGTCTTAATACTGCTGGGCTGAGAGCCAGTCCTTGGGAGTCTTATCCCAGGCCCGAAGTGTATTCCAGGGCCACAGTCTTGGGGGTCCCACCACACTCCATCTGACCAGTAATTCTGGTTGTTACTGTGTTTTTGAATTTTTTTCCACATTTTTCCTCCCACTCTATCCAGGATCTCCAGTTTTGATCCCTTCCATAGTGGATGACATTGGTAGCTGGGCACCATCTAGTTCTTCTGATCTCAAGGTCCATCATACCCTATGGATGATTGTTTCCAAACGCCCTTGGTTTTCCCCACTCTTCTTCACTTCCAACAAGAAGACACCATTAGCTGCATCTTAAATGGCCACTCAAAAGCTTTTAAGACCCTAGTCACTACTCACCAAAGCAGGTTATGGACCAAGATTTCTATTATTATGTTGTGAATACCAGGCTATTTTGACTACTGAGGGCTGTATAGTAGATTTTGAAATTGGAGTGTGAGGTCTCCTAGTTTGTTCTTCTTCTTTAATAATGCTTTGTTTATTTGAGGTCTTTTTCCTTTCCATATAAAGTTGATGATTAGTTTTTCCATCTCTTTTTTGAAAAAAAAAAAAAAAAAGATAATGGAATCTGGATAGAAATTGCATCATATCTGTAGATCACTTTGGGTAGTGTGGTAGTTAAGGTTGTGTGTTAACTTGGCCGGGCCTGGTTGAGTGGCTGGGCAGCTGGTGGTAGTTATTCTCCATAATGAGACTGGCAATCATCTCCATGATGGAATCTATCACAAGCAGCTGAGTAGCTGCTTTAGGGATGTGGTCTGCTTCCTGCAAGTAAGAAGCCACTTTGCAAATGATCTCTAACTTATGGCACGCTTGAACCCTGCGCATAGCCAAGTCATTGTTCAGCAGTCTGCCATGCTCTGCTGATCTTGGGACTTTTAATGGACTTGAATTAATGGCCTGCCATGTGGTTTGGTAGTATCGGGACTGTGCCTTATTACTTATTGACCTTGAGTTTGTCAGCCTCAGCAGCCAGCAACTAAGTGAAGAAAAAACTCCAGCTTCAGTGAACCAGGAGTAGGATGCAGAGCTTAAGCCCAAGGTTGAGGGGCTTTCACTCAGCCCCTAGAGTGTGGCACTTTGAACCTGGACTTAAAGCCTCCAAATTGTAAGAATAAATGCCTGTTTCTTCAAGCCATCCCATCTGTGGTATATTCCTGTCAGAGAAGCACTAGGTAACCAAAACAGAATAAGGTACCGAGAGAGTGCAGTGCTGCTCTGACAGATACCTAAAATGTGGAAACAGGAGTGGAAGGTGTCCTTGACCTGAGACTCCGGCAGAGAGAACGAGAGATTGGTATTAAACAGCAACAGGCTTACCAGCCCACAGAGGAGAAAGCCGGGTGCCATTAGGTAAGGAATGGCTTGCTGTCTGGCATTAACTGGTAGAAGAAACCAGCATGAGATGGAGTAGTAAGTTGGACCCCAATGAGCAAGAAAGCTAACTGTCCTTTGGGCAGGAAGATTCCTGGCAGAGTGAGTTGCCCTCGGGCATTAATTGGCAGAAGCAGAGAGACCAAGGAACTGGGTAGCAAAGCTGCCACAGTCTCAAGGGTAGGACCATGGCCTTTGGGGGTGGAACCACCACAGCCCCCTATGTTTCAAAAAGCCAGACCTTCACCAACTTGGTTCTGGAGTGTGGGGCTGCTGTTCCTGTGAGCCAGTGGGATGGAGTTATAGCTGCTGCCCAAGAGTGAGGGGGCAGGGCTGCCATGCCCAAGAGGGAGAGGAACAGGGCCGGCCAGGTCAAGGGGGTGAGGTGGCCTCTCAGAGAAACTAGGGGACTGGAGCCACCCAGTGGAGGAGATCTATACAGATGCCACCCAATGAAGATCTGTACAGGTACCAAGTTGGGTGGCTGGACAGCTGGTGGTAGTTATTGCCCATGATGAGACTGGCAATTATCTCCATGGTGGGATCTACCACAAGCAGCTGAGTAGCTGCTTTAGGGATGTGGTCTGCTTTCTGTAGATAAGAAGCCGCTTTGCGAATGATGTCTAGCTTATGGCACGCTTGAATCCTGTGTGTAGCCGAGTCATTTTTCAGCAGCCTGCCATGCTCTTTTGGGACTTTTAATAGACTTGAATTAATGGTCTGCCATGTGGTTTGGTAGTATCAGGACTGTGCCTTGTTACTTGTTGACCTTGAGTTTGTCCGCCTCAGCAGCCAGCAGCTGAGTGAAGAAAAGCCAGCTTCAGTGGGCTGACAGCAGGAGGCAGAGCTGAAGCCCAAGGTTGAGGGGCTTTCACCAGGCCCCTAGAGCCTGGCACTTTGAACTCAGACTTAAAGACTCCAATTTATAAGAATAAACTTCTGTTTGTTAAAGCCATCCCATTTGTGGTATATTCTTTTCAGAGTGGCACTAGGTGACCAAAACAGGTAGTATTGACATTTTCATATATTCGTAGCTATTGTTGAGTGCCATCAAGTCAGCTTCAAATCACAGCAACCCTACGTACAGAACGAAACACTGCCCAGTCCTGCACCAGCCTCACAATCCTTGCTATACCTGAGCCCATCCTTGAAGCCACTGTGTCAATCCAGCTCATTGAGGGCCTCCCCCTTTTTTGCTGACCCTCCACTTTACCAAGCATGATATCCCTCTCCAGGGAATAGTCCCTTCTGACATGACCAAGGTAGGTGAAACGAAGTCTGCCCGTTCTTGCTTCCAAGAAGCATTCCGGATGCACTTCTTCCAGGACAGATTTGTTTGTTCTTCTGGCTTCTGGCAGTCCATGGTATTTTCAGTATTCTTTGCCAACACCACAACTCAAAAGCATCAACTCTTCTTCGTTCTTTCTTATTTACTGTCCAGCTCTCACAAGCATACGAGGCAACTGAAAATATCATGGCTTTGGCTAGGTGCACCTTAGTCTTCAAAGAGACATCTTTGTTCTTCAGCACTTTAAAGAGGTCTTTTGCAGCGGATCTGCTCAATGCAATAGGACATCTGATTTTCTGACTGCTGCTTCCATGGATGTTGATTGTGGAACGGAGTAATATGAAATCTTTGACATCTTCAATCTTTTCTCCATTTATCGTGATGCTGCTTTTTGGTCCAGTTGTGAGGATTTTGGTTTTCTTTATGTTGAAGAGTAATACATACTGCAGACTGTAGTCTTTCATCTTCACTTTCAGCAAGCAAAGCTGTGTCGTTTGTGTATCTCAGGGTGTTAATGAGTCTTACTCCAATCTTGATGCTGTATTCTTCTTCATATAGTCCAGCTTCCCAGATTATTTGCTCAGCATACAGACTGAATAAATACAGTGAATGGATACAACCCTAACACATTCCCTTCTTGGTTTTAAACCATGCAGTATCCCCTTGCTCTGTTTGAATGACAGTCTCCTGATTTATGTACAGGTTTCCTCATGAGCACAATTAAGTGTTCTGGAATTCCCATTCTTCTCAGTGTTATCCATAATTTGTTGTAATCCACACAGTCGAATGCTTTTGCATAGTCTACAAAACACAAGTAAACATCTTTCTGGTATTTTTTACTTTCAGTGAAGATTCACCTGACATCAACAATGATATCTCTCATTTCACTTTCTCTTCTGCATCTAGCTTTCATTTCTGGAAGTTCCCTGTCAGTACACCACTACAACTCTTTTTTTAATTATTTGCAGCAAAATTTTACTTATGTGTATATTAAGTCTTATCTGTGAGCATGGTATATTCTTCCATTTATGTAGGTCTTTTTTGGTGTCCTGTAGTTTTCTTTGTATAGGTCTTTTTGGTCTCTGGCGAGATTTACTCCTAAGTACTTCATCTTTTGGGTGGGTATTGTAAATGGTATAATTTTCCTGATTTCCTTTTCAGAGTTCTGTTTCTTAATGTAGACAAATCCAACTGATTTTTGTATGCTGATTTTGTACCCTGCCACTTTGGTGAATTCTATTAGTTTCAGTAGTTTTACTGTTGAGTCTCTAAGATTGTCTATGTATAGAATCAAATCATGTGCAAATAGTGATAGTTTTACTTCTTTTTTGCCAATTTGGAATCCTTTACTTTTATTTCTTTCTTACATCAACAAAGAAGTAAATATTTATGATCCATTTACCAGTTGAAACCATCAAATCTGTAAAGTAATTTTGCAGACAATGCCAAGAAGTATATTAAAACTCTCCTGGCAGCTTGTTGCTCCCTCTGAGACACTTTCCAGAGGCACTTTTGAAAGTTTATTTCAGAAAAGCATTTACAGTTACACAATTTCTCCACAAAATAATAGTTCATTTATAAGAAATTATCTTGGACAGACAAGAACAGATACATGCACCACAGCAGCACTATTTACAACAGCAAAAAGATGGAAACCACTGAGGTGCCTTCCCATCAACAGAAGAATAGATAGCCAAACAATGGTACATACACAAAATGGAATACTATGCAACACTAAAGAAAAATGTAGAATTTGCAAAACACCATATAACGTGGATGAACTTGGAGAATATTATGCTGAGTGAAATAAGTCAATCACAGAAGGACAAATATTGTATTAGTTCATTATTGTAAAAAGTCAAGGAAAGGTTTATATATGGAAGGAAACTTTGTTACCAGAGGTATGAGGGGAGGAGAGGAAACACTGTAATCAATCAATCAATCAATCAATAAACAAACAAACAATAAAAGAAGTTATCCTAGGCTTAAGAATGAAAAATTAATAATGAAAGTATAAAAGAGAATTTCAAAAACAAAGAAATTATACAAATGCAAACATATAACTATAAATGTTCAATGAAAAATCTCTCCATGTTAGAACCAAAAAAAAAAAACCCAAACTTACTGCGATTGAATCAACTCTGACTCATAGCAACTCCTCCTTGGGTTTCCAAGGTGGTATCTCTACAGAAGTAGATTGCCCAGTCTTCCTTCTGAGGAGTGGCTGGTGGGTTTGAACCTCCAGCCTTCTGGTTAACAGCTGAATGGCTTAGGCACTATGCCGCCTGAGCTCTGCAAGTTAGTATTACTTCACAAATTGGATGTTAAGAATACTTTTTACCTTTTTTAGGTCTGCTGAAAGTGGGGACATCTCAATGGTTAAGCAGGGCTCAATCTTGTTTCTGAGCACTACAAATGGCTGCTGCATGCCCCGCTTCAACTTCTGCAACTAAGCAAACAGAATTAGAAAAAGAATATCTGCCTGAGATTATCACAGAATATGAAGGATTTTATAGAAATGAGTAAGGTAGAAGAGTTTGATGTCAATGTAAGTATCTAGGCATATACGCTTATCAAAAACAATCAAAACTACCAAATATGAAAGGAAGTTCATCTATGACTCAAAAGGAATAAGAAGTAATTTGTGTTAAAGCAAAAATTTACTAGATAATTCCTAAAAGAACTTCTTCAGGTGGAGTACCCCCAGCTAAGGCATTTTTCAAGTCTGGTGGGGAGAAGGAAAGGATTAAACAGTTCCCCTTCCTCTCTTCCTTTTTTTTTTTTTCCTTACTGAGGGACTATAATACCTGTTGCAGATCAGAGACTCCATCAGCTCTCAAAGGATCAGGATTTAAAAACTGCAACAATCTGTAAAATAGTTAAAATAACAATTTGAAGAAAAATAAATGTTGTTTGTTTCTTCCATTCAGCTATTATTTCAATTCTTCCCTGACAGTGATAAAATGGACTTCACACCCCAAGGCAGAGCTGTAAAACTGCCATTTGTTTAGTAAGATAAAAGGGTGGTCATGACAGTTCCATGCATCCCAGGCCTGTTTCTATGCTGCACCAACCACCCCCCCCAGCCTAGGGTTTTATGCAAAATATGTTTTGAAAGGAGGTGTAGCCCATAGACCCCTGGTTCTACTCTATTACCTTTATTTTATAGATGAGAAAATGAATGATTAGCTAGAGCTTGTTCACTATCTAGACCTTTGCTAAGTGAGAGAAAAAGACATTACAAAGTGCTTTCCTCTAGACCCAAGTCCAACCTCAAAACGGGTAAGGACTAGTGATAGCAGCAGCAAACTCATAAACCATAGAGGAACAGGGGGCTGCAGGACTAGGATTGCAGTTTAAAAATATGTATCAAATTGCACTCTTTCCCTACACCTCATTCTTTTAAATGTGTTTTTTAATGCAAAACCCACAAGGCTCAAATGCCCATCAAGAAAGGAACAGATAAACAAAATGTGGTATACCCATACAATGGACTATTATTCAATCATAAGAAGGAATGAAGTACCCACTTATGCTACAACATAGATGAACCTGCAAAACATTATATTAAGTGAAAGAAGTCAGGCAACAAAGATCATGTATTGTGTGATTCCATTTATATGAAATATCTAGAATAGGCAAATCCATAGTGACAGAAACCAGATTAGTGGTTGGGGAGAAAGTAGCATGTATAGTGACTGTTAATGGGTATGAGTTTCTTTCTGAGGTGATTAAAAAAAAAAGTTCTGAAATTAAATAATGGTAATAATGAACAATTCTGTGAATACAGTAAAAAACACTGAATAGTACATCCTGAAGGCGTAAATTTTATGGTATGTGACTGAATTATATTTCAATAAACCTGTTATTACAAAAGAAAAAGAAGAAGCCACAATAAAGGAGAAAACCAGAGAGGAAATGCTAGAAAAATCAAATCCTACTTATCTGACACCAAATGTACAGATCAAGTAAATGAAATCTATTTATTAATTCCACATCTCAAACCAACTGCAAATACAATATTTCTTCCTCTGATCCTAACCACCTGGAGCCAGGTTAGACCTCACAAATTGAAAGACACAATCCTCTAGACTTCCAAGTCTGCTCAAGACCTCAGATGCCAACCACAAGCTTGGAGTTCCCATGACACTATCACTTATGGCCTGCTGACTACAAATTTGGGGTTTTCTCACTACCCCTTCAAGATGCCAACTACAAGCTCCCAGCACCCCTCACATCTGACTCCTGACTCCCACTGCTCCTTCAAGTTTGATCATTTGCTAGAATGACTTATGGAAGTCACAGAAAGTGCTATAATTATGATCACGTTTTTATTATAGCAAAAAGGATACAAATGAGGAGACTCACAGTGTGAGGTCTATGAAGGTTCCCAATGTGGAGCTTCCATATCCCAAAAAGGGACATGCTAACCTCCCACATGCATTGATGCACATCACCAACCAAATTGCTGTTTTTCACAGAAGCCATGGAGCTTGTTGTGTTCAGAGTTTTTACTGAGGGTCTCATTATGTAATTCAAACTCGAGCACCTCTCCCCTGAGGCTGGCTGATATCACTGGATTGAAGTGCCAGGTCCAGAGCACATGCTGGGTCTTTCTGGTATACTTAGTCCCACCCAACATGAATCATAAACCTTGATATGTGGTCTAGAGTCCTTATCAAAGACACTTAAATCATGGGGGGAAAATCCAAGGTGTTTTAGGTTATCTCTCAGGAACAAAGGACAAAGACAAAATTCTTCAGATAAAGTTAACCCTGCAGGAGACAATATCTCAAAAGAAAAATCTGGAAGCTAAAAAGCAGATGGACACGTGGTGGTAACTGACTCTGTAGATCCAAGAAAGGTGAATCTGAAGCCAGCCCTGGGAGGTCTAACTCTGTGTTAACAGTCCTCAGAAAGCTTAAGAATTGGCAACACTAGGCTCCTCTGACTGTGGGAGTGTAGTGGGGGCTAAAATAAAGGGAGAAATCCCTAGATCATCTTACTCACTTCTCAGTGCTAGAAAAATGCCTCCAGAGACTGATTCTCTGGAGAGGATAAAACAGAAGATCTCAGGACTTAGCACTCAAGGCACAATTGAGGATGAGGGCAGTATACTGAAAAGAGGAAGCCACCAAGTTTGTACTGAATAATGAGACCTCGGTCTGCTTCTGTCACCTTGCACCCAGGATACGAGCAGATAGGCCTACATCCCTAGGTCAAAGGGCAGGAGAAGCCTTCCCTGGGAAATCTGACCTGCCACAGAGAAAAGACTACAGAGAGGTGCCCCACTAAAAAGCAATTCTCCTCACAATAAGACTCACAGCCAACAAGCCACTGCGCACTCAGAGACTCTACTCAGCTTCTTAGGCTCCTACACTTAAGTATGAGCAGGCATTCAAAGATTACAAAACATCTGAGGAAAGCCTCAACTATAAAGAGACAGAATAAATAAATAAATAAAAACAGCAATTAAGTAAGAAAAAGAGATGAAAGGTATCCAAACCGGGAAGGAGGAAGTAAAAGTATCTCTCTTTGCAGATGACATGGTCCTATATATAGAAAACCTCAAATATTCTACAAGAAAGCTATTAGAGTTAATAAATGAATTCAGCCAAGTAGCAGGGTACAAGGTCAACACACAAAGATTAGTTGGGTTCCTATAAATCAGCAATAAGTATTCTGAAAAGGAGATTAAAGAAATAATTCCATTTACAGTAACACCTAAAAGAATAAATAACTAGGAATAAATTTAACCAGGAGGAAAAAGACTTTCACACTGAAAGCTATAAAATATTACTAAAGGAAATTAAAGAAGACCTAAATGAATAGCATTATGTGTTCATGGATGGGAAAATTTAATATAGTTAAGATTTCAATACTACCCAAAGCAATCTAATAGATTCAATGCAATTCCCATGAAAATTCTGCTTTCTTTGCAGAAAAGAAAAATTCAATCCTCAAAGCTACATGGAACTATGAAGGGCCCTAAATAACAAAGGCAATCTTGAAAAAGAAGAATAAAGTAGGAAGACACAAAGTTCCTGATCTCAATGCATATTATAAGGCTACAGTAATAAAAACAGTCTGATACTGGTATAATAAAACACAACAACAACAACAACGAAAACCAAAACTGTTACTGTCGAGTCAATTCCGACTCATGGTGTCCCCATGTGTTACAGAATAGATTGGAACTCCATAGAGTTCTTTTGGCTGTAATTTTTAGAGAAGTAGACTGCCAGGCCTTTCTTCCACAGTGTTGCTTGTTGAGTTCAAACAGCCAACCTTTTGGTTAGTAGTCAAGTGCAAACCATTTGTGGTATTGGTATAATGATGGACCACTGGAAAAGAACTTAGAGTCTAGAAATAAAATAATACATCTATGATCAATTGATTTTCAACAAGGATACTGTGTTAGACTGGGTTCTCTAGAGAAACAAAACCAGTAAAGCTTATATATAGAGAGAAAAATAAATTCATCTTAGGAAAATGGCTCACAGTGGCTCATACACTTATAGAAGCTGGCAAGTTCCAAGTTCTTGGATCAAACATCAAACTGGAGGCTTCCTGACACACGCAGCTGCAAGGGCTGAGGAGCTCAAGGTTGGCAGGCAGTATACTGGCTGCTGACTCCAATGAATGACAAATCCAAGGCCGAATGGTGGATTGTTCGCTCATGGACAGTTGTAGGCAGAATCCTGATCCACAGAAGAATGTCTCTTTTCTCAGGATGTCCATAAATATACTGGAAGCAGGCCACACCCCTACGGAAACTCCTTTTCAATGGATTGGCTGCTCAAAACATATACATCTGATCCCACCACTGGAACAACCCACATCACAATTGCTTAAATCATACAGAATTGTGGTCCAACCAAGTTGACACACAGCTCCAACTATCACAGTCCACCCCTTGTCAACTTGGCAGTTGTATACATCTTCTTAACCATATATAATCTCTAAATAAGGAAAACTATAAAGTCATATTTGCACCTAACATGATATGCTAACACATGTACAACCAAAATGCATTAACCTTATTTACATTTCACAGTTTATAACAGAAGGAAACAAAAATATTTGATGCACATATACAATGAAGAAATATAACAACAATCTCAGTCTTCGTTTCTGCAACTGGTCACGTGGTTGTGGCTGATATTCAGAACTACCTTCTTCCACCACTCATTCTGTTTTTCCCTTGCCCTCAGCAAGCACCTCAGATGGTCATGGTTCTTTGCCTGGTGGGGTGACCCAAATCTTCATTCCTGAAGGGTCTGGGCTATTAGTAGTCATATCAGAATTGGCTTACTATAACTTTCCATTGATGTTAATCATATGGCATGGTAGTACTAAGAGAAGTCCTAAAGAATCTCTTGTATTCCAGACATATTCTTCTTTACCTCCATTATGTAAAGTCAATCCAATTTCCCCTTGGTAATCAGATAGTACAGTAATGCCCTTCTTTGTCTGTTGATCCAGAGGCATGAGAAGACACTGATGAATGTTCTGAGGAATTGCCCCAACCATCCATTGTTGCTTCCAGACCTATAACTATGCTTAAGTCCAAGCGAGCCCCAAAAGGTGAAATACAAGTGTGACTTAAGAGGTATGTGGATAGATCTCTCTGAATGGGCCAAAGGAGTGAAGATATTTGTGTCTCATGTGAATGCCCACCAAAAGGTGACCTCAGCAGAGGAGGACTGTAACAATCAGGTAGATAGGATGAAACATTCAGTGGAAACCAGTCATCCTTCTTCCCCAGCTACTCCTGTCATTGCTCAATAGGCTCATGAACAAAGTGCCCATGGTGGCAGGGATGGAGGTTATGCATGGGCTCAGCAACATGGACCCCACTCCTGGTACCAAATGTGTTAGACTGGGTTCTCTAGAGAAACAAAATCAGTAAAACTTATGGAGAGAGAAAAAAAGAAATTTATCTTAGGAAAATGGCTCACATTGGCTCACACACTTTAGAAGCTGGCAAGTCCCAAGTTCTTGGATCAAACATCAAGCTGGAGGTTTTCCCGACTCACAAAGCTGCAGGGGCTGAGGAGCTCAAGGCTGGCAGGCAGTATACTGGCTGCTGACTCCAACGAATGACAAATCCAAGATCTCCAGGCCAAAGGGTGGATTGTTCACTCACAGACAGTTATAGGCAAAATCCTGATCCACAGAAGAGTGTCTCTTTTCCTAGGATGTCCATAAATATACTGGAAGCAGGCCACATCCCTAGGGAAACTCCCTTTCAATGGATTGGCTGCTTAAACCATATACATCTGCTCCCATCACTGGAACAACACACATCACAACTGCTTAAACCACGCAGTACTGTGGTCCGGCCAAATTGACACACAGCTCCAACTATCAGAGATACTAAGTCCATTCAGTGGGGACTTTAATAAATAGTGCTGAGACAAGTGGATTTCCACATGCAAAAGAATAAAGCTGGATCCATATATCATACCACATACAAAAATATACTGAAAATGTCTCATGGACCCAAATGTGACACCAGAAGAACTAGATGGTGCCTGGATACCACAACTGATCATTCTGATCAGGGCCACAATAGATGGACCCTGATAGAACAGAAGAAAAATGTGGAACAGAAACTCAAAATTCCTTAAAAAAAAAATCAAACTTACTGGACTGGTTGAGACTGTAGGAGTCCCCAAGACTACTGCCCTGAGAAACTAGCCCCTGAAGTCACCTGTTAGCTAAATAACACATTGGCTTACAAAATAAAGAATACCACCTCTGAACACTATGCTTCTTTAAAAAAAAAAAAAACATCTCTATGAGATCAAATGGTCAACAATTACTTTAAAACAAAAATGAGAATGTAATGAAGCAGGGAAACTAGATTAATGGAAACAAAATAACCAGAATGGAAATGCTGAGAATGTTTTGTGAAAATGTAACCACTGTCACTGAACAATTTGTGTAGGAACTGCTGAGCAAGAATCTAAATTGCTGTGTAAACCATCACCAAAACCATAATAAAATATTATTTAAAAGTTAAATAAAATAAACATTTACATTCAAGTTCTTTCATACTGAAACAGTTTTTGAATTGTTTGACTTCATATATTTATTACATCAAGCTCAACTGGCACAACATAGTACACAAAAACATTGTTCTACATCTTAACTTTGTTAAGTAGTGAATGGGGTCTTAAAAGCTTGCGAGTGACCATCTAAGATGCAACTATTGGTTTCTCTACATCCAGAGCAAAAAGAGTGAAGAAAATCAAAGATAAATGGAACAGTTAGTCCAAAGAAATAATGGACCATGAGAACTTCAGCCTATGACATTGAGACCAGAACTAGATGGTACCTGGCTAACAAGGCCAATCACTTGGAAAGGGATCAAAATTGGAGATCCTAGATAGAGTAGAAGAAAAGGTGTGGAACAAAATTCAAAAACATAAAGAAGACCAGGTTTACTGTTCAGATAGACTGGTAAAACCTCTAAGATTATGGCCCTGAGTTACCCTTCAGGCCTGGAGTGAATTCACGCCTGGAATTGAAGCCACTCCATGGCTTAACTTTCAGCCAAACGGTAGACAGGCCTATGAGGCAAACAACTGTAACAAGGAGATGCACTCTTAAGAACAGTCAACCAGCTTCCTTCTGAGGAGTGGATGGTGGGTGTGAACCTCCAGCCTTCTGGTCAACAGTCAAATGCCTTAGGCACTAAGCCACCAGAGCTCCCAATCTAGTATATGTAGAATGGGTAAATTGTTCTCTGGAAACATAGTGGGTAGAACTAGGCTGCCAATAAAAATGTCAAAGGTTTGAACCCACCAGCTGCTCCGTGAGATAAAGATGAGGCAGTCTACTTTCATAAAGACTTACAGTTTTGGAGAGAGTAGGGCAAGATGGTGGACAAGGCAGAAAGACTGCACATACCCTCTTTAACAAAGAAAAAGGGAAACCAATTAAAACAGACACAGAAGATAATCCTGGACCCCTGAGCCTTGAAGGGAAGGATATACAAGTGGACTAAACCCCAACTAGCAGAAGAATTTGCGTGAAAATACCAAAAAAGGAGACAGATGGAGCTGCGGTCTGGTAGTGATCCTGAGCGATCCTGATGGCACAGACAGCTTGGAGATTCCCGAGTGGTGGTAGGACCTAAGAATTAACCTAAAAATCACCCTGCTAGCCAGGGACTGCATGCAGGACTGTGCATGGTCGCTGGGGAACAAACGGAGAAGGTGAAGAGAAAGGTGGGCTGAACTGTGGACTTTTGCCGGTCTGGAGCTGCCGCCATTTTGAAGGTTTAAAAAGCCGCTTGACTAATTTGGATACTTAAAGAGACAGTGCACTCGCAGACTCCTGGTGCTTAAGAACACGTTCTGCTTCCCAGCAACCCCAAGGACACTCGGGACCTGCAAGACTGACAAGTTACAACATTCCTCTTGTTACTCTTATACCCCACACCCGCTTGGTGAATGGAGGTGTGGCCACCCCCCACTCCTACCTACCTTCTGGGCCCACAGGAACTCCATCACAGTCTGTGTGCTCAGACGGAGCCTGGGTGCCCTGCCCTGTCCTCCACCGATTATTTTTTTCTTTTTCGCTTTCTTTTTTCTGGTGATTAGTTTGCTTGTATTTGTCTGTTTTAAAACAACTAATATTATTAATACTTTTGTCCTTTTTATTATTATTCTTAATCTTCCCCTTCCCAGGTCCTAGTTTTCAGCACTTTTTCTTTTCCCTGTGCCTGGATGAAATTTTTATTATTTTTTTTTAATTTAAGGTTTTTTTTTTTTTTTCTTTCCCCTCTTTTTTCTCATGGTTAACCCTGTTCCTTGATTTTCTTTTTGCATTTTTCCATTTTTTTTTCATTTATTATTCTCCTTCTCTACTTTTTTTTTCTTGGTGCCCTATCCCCAGATATTGCAGGTTTTCTTCTTTTTTTCCCCTTTTTTCTTTTTTGGTTACTGTTCCTGTGTGATTACATGGTGTGTTTTTCATTCATGGGCTTTTAGTTTTTTGATAGTTATTAAATTGTAATTTGTGTCTAACTGAGTGGAAGACAACAACAGTCCTCATAAGACACAACTACAACCACACCTCCTGCAACTTCACTTACTGAGCGAGAGCCACTACCTTCTTCTCCACCAATGCGCCAATGATAAAAAACCACCAAGAAGAGCCTGAATCACCCTTGGCTGCTCTTCAAAAACTATGAACAAGGATCTAAATACAACACCACGGTGCCTCGAAAACAACAGACCATCACTGTCCACACAAAGAAGCAAGATAAAGTGGTAGAAACAAGGGAGCAGGATACAGACCCAGAACACATCCCTGAGGAAGAAGCAGCATTGGAACTCTCTGATAAG
>NW_006922046.1:1446415-1449570 GCF_000298275.1 Orycteropus afer afer | reverse complement strand
GGGTAAAGTATCAGACCATTGTCTACTAATTAGAGGGTAGACACATATTAAATTGGGTGAAGGGGAAGTCAATATACAAAAAAAAAAAAAAAAAAATTACTATGAGGCTAAAATAAAACTACAGTCTCAGGAATAGAAAAGGCGAAAGGCAAAAAAAAAAAAAAAAAACCCAAAAGAACAGTCAACCAACTTCCAGTCTGATGGAGGAATAGGCAGACAAGTGACACACATCCTCTTCAAAAAAGAAAAGAAAAACCAGTTGACAGAGATTCAGAAGACAATCCTGGAGCCCTGAGCTTTGAAAAGAACTATACAGAAGTGGATTAGGCACCAACTAGTGGAAAAACCTGAATGAAAACAGTCAGTACAGAGAAGGTCAGAGCTGCGGACTGTCAGGTACTCTGATGGGACCAACAGCCTGAATATTTCCAAGTGGTACTGGAAGCTGAGAATTGACCTAAAGATCAGCCCTGGTCACCAAGGACTGCAGGGATGACTGCACCGGTGGCCTATGACTGGAAAGGGAAACAGCAAGGAGGGGACAACCTGAGCTGTTGACTTTCTTCTGTCCGGAGGGCCCAGCCATTTTGATTGTTTACATGTGGCAGCCATTTTGGATATTTAAAGTGATCGAGGGCACAGCCATTTTGAATGTTTACAAGTGGCAGCCATTTTGGATATTTAAAGTGGCCGAGGACACAGCCATTTTGAATGGCTTACAAGCAGTGGCCATTTTGGATATTTAAAGTGACCGAGGGCATAGCCATTTTGAATCTTTACAAGTGGCAACCATTTTGGATTTTAAAGTGATAGCATTCTCATTCAGATTCCAGGCACCTAAGAATAGGCTCTGTTTGCCAAGGTCAGCAGAGACATGCAAGAGGCTAACAACAGAAAAGGAGACAGGTGGTGAGTGTGTAAGTGCTGTCAACTAGTGAATAGAGGAGCACAGCACAGTACCCTGCTTGCGTAAATAATATACAAAGAAAATGAAAATCATGGGCAAGTCACTCCAACATCACCAACAATCATCAACTAAATATAAACACAAAAACACAAAAACAATGCCTCAGAGACAATAGAGCATCACAGTCCACACACAGAAACAAGCTAAAGCAGTAGAAACAAGGGACCAGGATACAGACCCAAAACACATCCCTGAGGAAGACACAGCACTGGAACTCCCTGATAAGGAATTCAAAAGGATTATATTTAGGTATCGTCAAAGGATAAAGAGACAGATCATGGAAAACACAGACAAAACCCTAGGAGAATTTCAGAAGAAAATACAAGAACAAAATGACAAAATAAATGAAAAATTAGAAATGATTCTAAACTACAGATAGAAATCCAAAAGATTAATACTAAATTGTCAGAAATAGATAACACATTGGAAGGGCAAAGGAGTAGAATTGATGTGACGGAAGACAGAATTAATGAGATTGAAGACAAACACCTGAATACTTCTTTGGAAAGGGATCAGTCAGAAAAAAGATCAAAACAAAATGAAGAAAGCCTAAGTAAGGTTCCTGGGGGATACCATCAAAAGGAATAATCTACTTGTCATTGGAATTCCAGAACAGGAAGAGAAAAATAAAACCATTGAGAAAACTGTCCAAGACTTGTTAGAAGAGAACTTCCCTGATATGATGAAAGATAAGAATATATCCATTCAGGAAGTCCAATGAACCCCAAACAGTATAAACCCCGAAAGAAAATCATGAAGACATATCACCATCAAAATCACCAAAACCAAAGACAAAGAAAGAATCTTGAGAGCATCATGGGAAAAACAAAAAGTGACCTACAAGGGGCAACCCATAAGACTAAGCTTGGATTTCTCAGCAAAAACCATGCAGGCGAGAAGACAATGGGATGGTATACATAAAACCCTGAAAGAGAAAAATTTCCAACCAAGAATTACGTACCTGGCAAAACTGTCCCTCAAATATGATGGTGAAATTGGGACATTTCCAGATAAACAGAAATTAAAGGAATTTGTTAAAACCAGACCAACCTCACAAGAGATGCTAAAGGGAGCCCTTTGGACAGAGAAGCAACAACAGCTAACAACAAATGACCGTTAACACACATGATGACATAACCCAGAAACCAATCCAGGTATGGAAGTATTCAAAGTAAATAAGCCTACAAGACTGGAAACGGAACCAGAGACATCAATTGACAAGTGACGACAACTACAAATCAAAAAGAGGGAAAAAACTATGTCATTACAGAACTTCTAGATGGTAGGGAAGTCAAGACAACTACAAGATAGAACGGACTGTTCTAAACTTGGGAAGAAAGTTGTCAATCACAGGATAACCTCAAAGAAAAATAATAAACCTTCACATCAAAATAAAAAAGAGGACCAGTACAAATATTTAGCAAATACTAAAACAATAGCAACAAAGGAAGTGAAAACACATTTCATAAACAAAATGAGCTCAGCATAGAAAATTATATGGAACAAAGAAATCGACACCATGAAAAAGCACATAACAAAAATGACAGTGACAAATTCCTACTTGTCGATAATTACATATCTGGCAAGGGACTTATCACTAAGATTTATAGAAAACTCCAATCCCTCAACATCAAAGGAATTAACAATCCAATTGAAAAATGGGCAGAAGATATGAGCAAGACACCTCACCAAGGAGGATATTCAGGTGACCAGGTAATACATGAAGAGATGTTGACAATCATTGGCCATCAGAGAGATGCAAATCAAAACAACAGTGAGATACCGTTTCACCCTAGCACTGATGGCAAGGTTCAACAAGACAGAAAATAACAAACGTTGGTGGGGATGTGGAGAGATTGGGACTGTCATACACTGCTAGTGAGACTGTGAAGTGATACAACCACTGTGGAAAGCAATATGGCGATTCCTTAGAAAACTGGAATCGGAGATACCATTTGACCCAGCAATCCCATTACTAGGTAGGTACTCTCACCTAAAGAGGTGAGAGCCAAGACAGGTACAGATATATGCACACTCATGCTCATCACAGCACTATTTACAATAGCAAAAAGATGGACACAACCTACATGCCCATCAGAGGAAGATTGGATGGCCAAACTATGGTGCATACACATAATGGAATGCTATGCAGCACTAAAGAATAATGTAGAGTCTGCAAAACACCGCA
>NW_006922046.1:1442970-1446240 GCF_000298275.1 Orycteropus afer afer | reverse complement strand
CTTTAGTTTTGTGTATTTCACTGTACATGAATTATATTTCAATAAAATGCATTAAAAAAAGAAAGAAAAAAAAAAAGAACAGTCAACCATCGGAGACCACAAGGGCCGCATTTGCACAGGGAGAACAGCAGGGAGGCAGAAATAATGCATAGGCAAGAAAGACACAGGAAAAGGAGGAGGAGATGTGCAGATAGCTGTTACACTGCGGGGAAAAGAGTGTCACAAAACAAAATATGTATGAACTGTTGAACCTAAAATCAATCTGCTCTGTAAAATTTCACCCAAATCACAATTAAAAAGTTGAAAACAATAACAACATATATTTAGAGAAAATTTCCATCTTAAATAAATTGCACTTAAAAGTGGCCGACCAAAAGCATAAAGTAAGCAAATGTCCAAAGGGTTTAAGGAAGATAACTGAAAAATAAAGAACATATAGTAGGTATGAGATTACAGAAAAGATGGAAGGGGAGATAATTTTAAGAAAGCAACAGGGTTACACTAAATATCAGAGATGACAAATAGGTGGCAGGCACGTCAACACTACACACGAGACCAAACATCTTCATAAATCATAAAAATACTTTCTGCTGTACCTCTGGCTGCAGTCTCAGAATCCTCTTCAAAACTATGCTGCAGGCAACCACTACCAACCAAATGGAGTTCAGAGTCATCTACCATTCCCAGCATATACCTAAGGGTCACTGGTTAAGCAACAATTTAGAAGTTATGGTTCCAGCCCAATCTACACACACAGTCATCTTCAAAAAAAAAGCACTAAATGGAATGGAGCAGTTTCTCCTGGATATCCAAAAATCCCTGAAGAGAAATCTCTCATGTGAGTCCTTACCATCTGGATTTGGGCCCTTACACTGCTCCCTCCCCTCCTCTCTACTATGGGGATCCAGGATTACCAAGAAGCTAGTATGTAATCCTGGAATGGGGATGAAGACCAAGGCTGAGATGACTTCTTTCTTAATTTACTGAAAAGTAGGGTTTCTAAATGAGGTACAGTGAAGAAAACAAGTTTAAAGCTAAAGAAATCAAGAAAGATCATGGAAAGAAATGCGTGCTACTAACGAAAGGCTGAGCAATGCCATCAGTGTGAGAAGCAGACAAGAAAAGGAAACAATGGGCATTAGAAACGGAAGGCTAGGTGGATACCCAGGCCTTAAGTCAGTATCCTTCAAGTCATGATTTTTTAGCAATATGCTAAGGTCCCTGTGTCCTCTTTCCTAACATTATTGCTATCATAATTATGTTATTTTAAGTTTATGGGGATGTGTCCCCTGCAAATCCCTAACTGACTGCCCTCGAAGAAAGGCTGGGTTCTGTCTCTTTTCCAAGTTATCTTTACTATTCTGACCAGAAATGACATAAACATGGCTCACCAGACCTCAGACACAGCACAGCCAATCCAGGACCACTTGTTCTTGTCAAGGAGAAAAATCACAAGATCACCAGGTCATCATCATGTTTCTAAGAATCCAACTACCTCCTGCCATTTTTGCTGTTTGATGTTGAACCACTTCAATGTTCCCTGAGACCCAGAGTATACAGAAAAACTGATGTAGTTTAATCAGTAGATTGTAAATAAAGGTTATTTAGCAGGACAAGAGACAGACTCTTCTAATACAAATAAAAAAGTCAAGATAATATTTCAGGATTAATTTATCAGGGTATAATTTGAAGTAATAAAAGAAAGCTGCATGAGTAATGCAAGGCCTTTTAGTCCCAAGGAAAATAACTACTTCTAACAACAAAAATCTTTAGTTCTTGGGGTGAAAGGATACCCTGGGAAGAGGATGTCAAATCAGGCCCATTAACAGCCATCCACAGATCTGTGGGCGCCACAGCAGCCTTCAAAGCCCCTGCCTTGGAATATGGAAGGATGCTCATGCTGGCAAGGAAGACATGACCAGGCATAGGTGAGGCCACTGGGAAGCTGAGTACCCTGAATGGCTGCACATACCACACCCTCCCCAATCACCCCAGGTCAATTAGTGGATTCATCATAACCTAACCACCTCTGAAACGTCTTAAACTCTTTATCACTCTGGTGGCCTGAGAGCAGCCATACTTAGTTGGAGGGCAAGAGTGCTTTTAGGCTGATATGGTCAAAATCATAAAAATTGGCATGAAAACCATGAGACCAGAAGAATTAGATGGTTCCTGGCTATAAGTGTCAACCACTCGAAAAGGGATCAGTGCAGTAGATCCTGGTAGAGTGGGAGAGCAATGTGGAACAAAACTCAAAATCACAAAGTAGACAAGGTTTACTGGTCTGATAGAGCCTAGAGAGACCCCGAGACTATGGCCCCTAGATATCCTTCAGGCCTGGCATTGAACTCACTCCCATGGCTTCCAGCTAAACAATAGACAGGCATATAGGGTGAACATTTACATCAGGTAGAGATATACTCCTCAGAAATCATGGAAGAACAGGTGGGCAGTATTTGCACAGGGAGATAGCTCAGGGGGCAGGAATGTATAGGAAGAAAGACACAGGGAAGAGGTAACTATAGGGAGGAAGTTGGAAGAGAGCTGTAACATTGTGGGGAATTGCAGTCAATGTCATGAAACAAAATGTATATGAACTGTGGTATGAAAAATGAATTTGCTCTGTAAACTTTCACCCAAATCACAATAAAAATTTTAAAAATAAAATAACTACACAGCCAAAAAATAATTAGTGTGAAAGTACTGGGTGGGTTAAATAAGTAACAAATAAAGTTACTACTCTGTTGTTGGGAGCTCAGGTGGTGTAGTGCCTAAGGCATTTGACTGCTAACCAGAAAGCTGGTGGTTCAAACCCACCAGCCACTCCTCAGAAGGAAGAATGGGCAACCTACTTCTGTAGAGATACTGCCTCAGAAAGTTAGCAACTTATAAGTGAATATTTTGTGAATCTGGCAGGACACACACATAAAAAAACCAAAGTTCCACACCATGAAGAATTCAGTATGGTCACCAACAGGTGGCAGGCCTATTTAACACCAGAAAATCAGGAAGAAAGCAAACACCAATCCATATTGGTGTGAACAGCCTTAAAAGATCAACTGCATTATCAGCATTTCATAAAACCTCACAGTTCAACCAAGAGAATCAGGAAGGGAAGACAGAAAATGACTACTTACATGGGAACAAAGCTTTAAGCAAAAAGGTTATAGGAGGATCGATGCAGAAGATGGCGGACTAGGCAGAAGGATTGCACAGACCCTCTTCAACAAAGAAAAGGGAAACCAATTAACACAGACACAGAAGATAATC
>NW_006922046.1:1427317-1436834 GCF_000298275.1 Orycteropus afer afer | reverse complement strand
AAAAAAGGTTATAGGAGATTTACTGTACTCTTTTTTATGGGCATGTTTGAAATTAAAATTAAAATAATATGCAAATTCTTCCCACTGACAGCTTTGCTACAATGTTAACAATATAAAATGCAGGCCAAGAAAAAAACTCTTACTTGACACAGCCATTCTTCTCATTGTATTCTTTCTTCTCAGCCAATCTCAGTGGTTTCTCATTTGGTTCCTGACATAAAACACTAGAAATCAAAATGTATTTATTCAAATTTGTGAACCCATTTACCCCAATCCTGCAAATATCTTTATTAGTGCTTTAAGTATGAAATCATTTCTGACACCACCAGTGTTCAACAAGCCTCTTTCTTGCTATTGATTATAATGAAAAACTTTGCATAAAGTACTAAATGATAGAGAGAAGTCAAAGCTTGAAAAACAGCCAGAACCATGATGCATTTACCGTTTCTTCTCTATCTCCTAGTGTTGATCTGAGACGTGGAGCTGTGTGACAGATATGCTGCTGTTAGGCGCATTGACTCAATTTTGACTCATAGACCCATGGGACAGAATGTCCCATAGGGTTTTCTAGGCTGTAATTTTTACAGCAGCAGATCACCAGGCCTCCCTCCCATGGTGGTGCTGAGGGGGTTCAAACTGCCATCACAAAAGGTGATGATGTTGTTCTTATGTACTGTTGAATCAATTCCAAGTCGTAGCAACCCTACAGGACAGAGTAGAACTGTCCTATAGGACTTCCTAAGCTAAAATCTTTGTGAGAGCAGATTGCCTGGTCTTTTCTCTCACAGAGCACCTAGCGGATTCTAAAACCGCTAGGCTAGCAGTCAAATACTTTAACCACTGTGCCACCAAGACTCCTCCTAACATACAAACATAAATAATATGGGATACACTCTCTCTTTCTAGCCAGAAAACGAGGAAAAGAGACTCTTTAAAACAGAGACTGTTTTAAACAACATAACAACAACAACAACAACAAACTGCCATCAAATCAATTCTGACTCATAGTAACCCTATAGGACAGAGTAGAGCTATCCCATAGGGCTTCCAAGACTGTAAATCTTTACAGAAGCAGCCTGCCTCATCTGTCTCCCACTAGAACAGTGGGCTTGAACCACTGACCTTCTGGTTAACAGCCAAGTGCCTTAACTACTGTGCCACCACAGTTCCTTATCATAGCTATGTTGTTGTTGTTGTTGTTATGTGCCGCTGAGTCAAACCCGACTCATAGCAACCCCTCCTTGGGTTTCCGAGGCAGTATCACTACGGAAGTAGGATTGCCCAACCTTCCTTCCGAGGAGTGGTTGGTGGGTTTGAACCGCCAGCCATCTGGTTAGCAGGCAAGTGTCTTAGCCACTATGCTGCTACCAGAGCTCCCTATCATAGCTATAAAAACTATAAAACAAAGAATCAAATGAAAATTTTGGAATTGAAAAAATACAATGGCTGAAATAAAATAAATCCCTGTGTAAGCTCAATATCACAATGAAGATCATAGAAAAGTCAGTAAACATAAATAAAAACCAGCAATATCATTCAATCTGAAGAACAGCAAAGAAAAAGATTTTAAAAGTAAGAAAAATCTCAGAGATCTTTTGGATGACATCAAAAGATCTGAAATTTGTGAAACTAAGGTCTCAGAAACAGAGGGGAAGGAGAAAAAATAATATCTGAAGAACTAATGGCTTTTAAAAAACATCCCAAACAAATTTAAAACTTCAAAGAGAAACTTACAAATGAAGAACCTCAATGAATGTAAACCATAAGAAACATGAGAGAAACTAAACTAAGATGTTTAATAATTAAATTGCTCAAAACAAGGCATACAACGATTAAACTGCTTTTAGGAGAAATTATTAAAAGCAGTCAGAGGAGCAGATTTCCAGTAATACGGTGAAATAGGCAGACAAGCTACACAGACCCTTTTCAACAAAGAAAAGAGAAATCACTTTCCTAGGGCTGCCACTTAGACTCTGACTCTAAATGCTGCATCTGAAGCAAGAACTGTCTATCCCCACTCTCACATCCCATTGCCACCAATAAAGACTGTTCACACCATTAAAACAAAAAAATCAATTGACACAGACAAAGAAGATAATCCTGGAGCTCTGAGATGTGAAAGGAAGGATATGGAATTGGATTAAACACCAACTAATAGAAGAACCTGAATGAAAACTGTGAAAAAGGAGAAAAATGGAGCTGCAAACAGTCATATTGATGGCATGAGCAGTTTGAACATTTCCAACTGGTGTTAGGATCAGAGAATTAACCTAAAAATTGGCCCTCCTCACCAAGGGCAGCATAGACAACTGCACTGGTGGCTAATGACCAACAAGAGAAATAGCAAAGAAGGAGACAAACTGAGCTGTGGCCTTTTGACTGTTCAGAGGGTGCAATTATTTTGAATGTTTAGAAGCACTGGCCATTTTGGATATTTAAAGTGACAGCATTCTCGTTAAGATCCCACGAACCTAAGAAAAGGCTCGCTTCCCAAGAAAAGCACAGATATACTAGTGGCTGAGGACTGGATAGGAGACAAGTGATAAGTGCATAAGTGCTACCAACTAGCGAACAGAGGAGCACAGTACACTTCTAACTCAGATACATCCAAAGAAAACCAAAATTTTGGGCAAATCACTCCAACATACATTCACCAATTAAATATAAATGCAAAAATGTCACAATGTGTCAGAGACAACAGACCTTCACAGTCCACACAAAGAAGCAAGACAAAGCAGTACAAACAAGGGACCAGGATACAGACCCAGAACACATCCCTCAGGAAGAAGCAGCATTGGACATTCCTGCTAAGAAATTGAAAATAATTATATTTAGGTACCTTCAATGGATTGAGAGACAGACCAAGGAAAACACTGAAAAAATAAATGAAAAAATTATGATATGCTATGATATGATACAAAATCTACAAATAGAACTTCAAAGATTAATACTAAATTCTCAGAAATAGGTAACACATGGAATGGACAAAGGAGTAGAACAGAATCAATGAAAGATAAAATTGGCAAGACTGAAGACAAATGCCTCAATACTTCTTTGGAAAGGGATCAATCAGAAAAAAAGAACAAAACAAAATGAAGAAAGCCTAAGATTCATGTGGGATACCATCAAAATGAATAACCTATGTGTAATTAGATTTCCAGGACAGGAAGTGACCAAAAAAAAAAAAAAAAACCCAGAGAAAGTTGTCAAAGATTTATTGGAAGAGAATTTCTCTGATAATGATGAAAGACAAGAATATATACACTGAAGAAGTCCAACGAACCCCAAACATGACAGACTCTAAAAGAAAATCACCAAGACATATCATCATCAAACTCACCAAAACCAAAGACAAAGAAAAAACCCTGAAAGCAGCACAGGAAAAATGAAAAATTACCTACAAAAGGCAACCAATAAGACTAAGCTCTGATTTCTTGGCAGAAACCACACAGGCAAGAAGGCAATGGCATGATATATATAAACTGCTGAAAATAACAAAATTTCCAACCAAGAATTATATACCCAGGAAAACTGTTCCTCAAATATGGTAGTGAAATTAGGACATTTCCAAATAAGCAGAAATAAAGGAATTTGTTAAAACCAGATCAACCTTATAAGAGATGCTGAAAGAGTCCTTCGGACAGAGAAGAAACAGCAGCAAACAACTGACCATTAACATACATGATGACATAACCCAGAAAGCAACCCAGTTGTGGAAGTATCCAAAGTAAGTCAGTCTATAACACTGTAAACAGAGAACCAGAGACATCAATTGCCAACTGAGGATACCTACAAAGCAGAAAAAGGGAAAAAAAACAGTAGAGTTATAGAACTTCTAAAGGGTGAGAAAGTCAAGACAAATTACAAGATAGAATGAACTGTTGTATTCTTGGGAAGAAAATTATAAATCACAGGGCAAACTCAAAGGAAAATGATAAACCTTCACATCAAAATAAAAAAAAAGAGGACAAGCACAAATATTTAACAAATACTAAAACAATAGCCAGGAGCTCTGGTGGTGTAGTGCCTAAGGCATCTGACTGCTAGCCAGAAGGCTGGTGGTTCAAACCCACCAATCACTTCTCGGAAGGAAGGTTGGGCAATCTACTTCTGTAGTGATACAGTCTTAGAAACCCTAGGAGGGATCGCTATGTGTCAGATCCAACGTGACGGCAGTGAGTTTGGTTTTCTTGGTTAAAACAATAGCAATGAAGGAAGAGATAACATGATTAATAAACAAAATCAGCTCAGCACAGAAAATTATATGGAATAAAGAAGTCACTAACACCATGAAAAAACACATAACAAAATGACAGCAACAAATTCATATTTGTCGATAATTACACTGAATGTCAATGGACTAAAGGCACCACTCAAAAGATGGAGAGTTGCAGACTAGATAAGAAAACATAACCCATCATTATGCTGTCTACAAGAGACATACCTTAGAAAAAAAGACACAAATAGACCAAAATAAAAGGGTGGAAAAAGATAAATCATGCAAACAGCAACCATAAAAAAGCAGGAATGGCAATATTAATTTCTGATAAAATTGGCTTTAAGATAAAAACCACCATAAGAGACAAAAACCAAAACCAAGTGTACTGCCGGTGAGTCGGATCCGATTCATAGCGACCCCTCCTTGGGTTTCCGAGACTGTATCACTACAGAAGTAGATCGTTCAACTTTTCTTCCAAGGAGTGGCTGGTGGGTTTGAACCACCAACCTTCTGGTTAGCAGTCAAATGCCTTAGGCACTATGCCACCAGAGCTTCCATAAGAGACAAGGAAAGTCATTATAGAATGATTCAAGGATACACTGAGCAAGAGGACATAACTATTAACTATAATAAATATCTATATACCCAAATGAAAGGGCCCCAAAATACATAAATCAGATTTTACCAGAATTGAAAAGGCAAATAGATGATACCACAGTCATAGTAGGAGACTTTAACATACCACTTTCAATGAAATATAAGAACTGGAAGGAAACTCAACAAAGACAGAGAACAACAAAACAATACAATTCACCATTCACCAACTTGACCTTATACACGTCTACAGAGCACTTCATCCAACAATAGCACAATATACATTCGTCTCAGTGCACATGGAACATTCTCCAGAAAAAAGCATATATTAGGCCACAAAGAAAGCCTTAATAAATTTAAAAACACTAAAATACTGCAAAGCATCTTCTCAGATCACAATGCTATCAAATTAGAAATCAACAATAGGAAGATCAAGAGTAAAAGAGAAAACACATGGAAACTGAATCACACCCTCCCTGAAAATTACTGGGTAATAAAAGAAATAAAAGATGGAATAAAAATTCCTTGAATCAAAAGAGAATGAAAACACAACATACCAAAATCTTTTGGACACAGCAAAAGCAGTGATCAGAGGCCAATTTATAGCAATAAATGCAAACATCAAAAAAGAAAAAAAAAAAAGAGCCAAAATCAACACCTTAAGCCAGAATCTCCAACAATTAGAAAAAGGTCAGCAAAAAATGCCTACCATCACCAGAAAAAAAAGAAATAATAAAGATTCAAGCAGAAATAAATGAAACAGAAAATAGAAAGACAACAAAAACATCAACAAGACTAGAAGTTGATTTTTTTAAAGGATTAATAAAATTGACAGACTACTGGCAAATTTAACAAAAGAAAAGAGGCAGAGAATACAAATTACACAAATAAGAAACAAACTGGGTGATGTCACAACAGAACCAACAGAAATTAAAAAGATAAAATTATCAGGATACTATGAAGAACTGTACTCCAACAAACTTGAAAATCTAGAAGAAATGGACAGATGTCTAGAAATATTATACTTACCTAAACTAAAAAAGACTAAGGTGGAAAATTTGAACAGACCCATAACAAAAGAAGAAACTAAATGGGTCATAAAAAAATTACCAACAAAAAAAAAGTCCTGGCCCAGACAGTTTCACTGGAGATTTCTACTGAACATCAGAAAAGAAGTGACACCGATGCTACTCAGACCGTTTTAGAACACAGAAAAGTATGGAATCCTCCGAAATTCATTTTATGAAGCAAGCATAACCTTGATACCAAAACCAAGCAAAGACACCACTACAAAGGAAACGTACAAACCAATATTCCTCATGCCTATAGGTGTGAAAATCTTCAACAAAATCCTAGCCAATAGCCTCCAACTACATATCACAAAAATAATACATTACGACCAAATGGGGCTCATACCAGGTATGCAAGGGTGGTTCAACATTAGAAAAACAATCAATGTCATCCATCACATAAATAAAACAAAGAGAAAGAACCACATGATCATATCAATCAATGCAGAAAAGGCATTTGATAAAATACAATACCCATTCTTGATAAAAACTCTCAGCAAAACAAGGATAGAAGAGACACTCCTCAACATTATAAAGGAAAACCAACAGCCAACATTATTCTCAAAGGAAAGACACCAAAACCTTTCCCCTTGTAGACAGGAACCAGACAAGGATGCCTTCTATTACTACTTCTATTCAACATTGTTTTGGAAGTCCTAGCCAGGCCAATAAGGCAAGAAAGGGAAATCTAAAGCATCCAAATTGGTAAGGAAGAAGTAAAACTATCCCTATTTGCCAATAATATGATACTATACATACAAAACCCAAGAGACTCAGCAAAAAAAAAACTACCGAACTAACTGAGAGATTTAGCATAGTGGCAGGATGCAAGATCAACATACAAAAATCAGTTGGATTCCTCTACACCAGCAAATCAATCAAAGAGATTGCCGAAAAGGAAATAAGGGAATCAGTACCATTTATAATCAAATAAAACAAAACAAACTCAGTGCCGTCGAGTCTGATCCGACCCATAGCGACCCCTCCTTGGGTTTACGAGGTAGTATCACTATGGAAGTAGATAGCCCAATCTTCCTTCCGAGGAGTGGCTGGTGAGTTTGAACCACCAGCCTTCTGGTAGCAATCGAATACCTTAGGCACTATGCCACCAGAGTTCTTAGAGTAAGTCTCACTAGGGACACAAAAGACCTACTCAAAGAAAACTACAAAACACTACCTCAAGAAACCATAAAAGATCTACATAAATGGAAGAACATACCATGCTGGACAAGATGATTGCACACTGTGAAAATGTCAATACCACCCAAAGTAATCTATACTTTCAATGCAATCCCAATCTAGATCACATCAACATTCTTCAATCAAACCAAAAAACCAAACTCACTGCTGGCGAGTCAGATCTGACTCAAGGTGATGACCCCTTGCTGGGCTTCTGAGGTGTTATCACTATAGAAGTAGACTGCCCAACCTTCCTTCCGAGGAGTGGCTGGTGGGTTTGAACCACCAGCCATCTGGTCAGCGTCAAATGCCTTATGCACTATGCCACCAGAGCTTCAAGGATATGGAAAAAACAATCACTAATTTTAAATGGAAAGGAAAGTGACCTTGGATAAGCAAAGCACTACTGAAGAAGTAGAACAAAGTAGGTTTCACACTCCCAGATCTCAAAATCTATTATACAGCCAAGCAGTCAAAACAGCCCGGGATTGGTATAATGACAGACATGAAGATCAGTGGAAGAGAACTGAGAACCCAGAAATGGATACATCAACTCAGGGTCAGCTGATATTTGACAAAGAGCTGAAATTCACCAAAAGGGGAAGAGATGGTCTCTTTAACAAATGGTGCTGGCAAAAGTGGATATCCATTTGTAGAGAATGAAACAAGATCCGTACTTCACACCACACACAAAAATTAACTCCAGATGGATCAAAGACTTAAATGTGAAACCTAAAACTATAAAGTTCCTCAAGGAAAAAATAGGGGCAAATTTAGGAGCCTTAAATTTATGGTATAAATAGACTGTCAAGCATAACCCAAATGCATAAAACAGCAGAAGATAAACTAAATGAATGAGACCTTCTAAAAATTAAAATTTTATGTGCTTCCAAAGACTTCTCCAAAAGAATAAAAAGAGAACCTACAGATTGGGAAAAATATTTGCCAACAACATATCTGACAGGGGACTTAGCTCTAAAATTTATAGAAAACCCCAACACTCCAACAACAAAAAGACAAATAATCCAATAAAAATAATTGGCGGAAGACACGAATAGACACCTCTTTGCTGACAAAGAGGATACTCAGGTGGCCAACAAATATATGAGGAAATGTTCATGATCATTAGCCATTATTCACACTCACTCACTGCTGTTGAGTCGGTTCCAACTCATAGCAACCCCTTGGGTTTCCAAGGTGGTATCTCTATAGAAGTAGATTGCCCACTCTTCCTTCCAAGGAGTGCCTGGTGGGTTTGGACCATGAACCTTCTGGTTAGCAGTAGCCATTAGAGAGATGCAAATCAAAACAACAATGAGATACAATCTGGCCCCAGCACTAACAGCAAAGTTCAATGAGACAGAAAATAACAAATGCTGGTGAGGATGTGGAGAGATTGGGAGGACTCTCATGTACTACTGGTGGGACTGTAAAATGAATGACACAACCACTGTGGAAAGCAGTATGGCAATCCCTTAAAAAGTTGGATTTAGAAATACCATTTGATCCAGCAATCCCATTGCTAGGTATATATCCTAAAGACATGAGAACCAGGACAAGAACAGACATATGCACACCCATGTTCACTGCAGCACTATTTACAATACCTAAAAGATGGAAACCACCTAGGTGACCATCAACAGAAGAATAGATAACCAAACTATGGTACATACACACAATGGAATACAACGCAACAGTAAAGAATAATGTAGAATCTGCAAAACACCATATAACATGGATGAATTTGAAGGACAGTATGCTGAATGATATAAGTCAATCACAGAAGGACAAATATCGTATTAGTTCATTATTGTAAAAAGTCAAGGAAAAGTTTATATATGGAAGGAAACTTTTTTTGTTGGTTACCAGGAGTGAAAGGGGAGGGGAGGAATATTGCAAAAATTAAAATAAAAAAATAGAAATTTTTTTTTTTTTAAAAAAGCCATTAGAGGAAAAGTAACATGTCGTAAACATAGAAACAAAGAAAAAGATGGAAACAGAATTTTCTATCAGAAAAAATGCAAGCAAGAAAATAATGGAACATATTTAAAAACAGGGAGAAAAGGACTGTATATCTAGAATTCTATATACAGCAAAAGTATTTTTTAACAACAGATCAAAGTAAAGTAAATCATTTTTCAGACGTTATATTCATCACCAGCAGACTTGCAATACAGGAAATATTAAAGAAAGTCCTTTAGGGTGAAAGAACATGATACCAGATGGAAATAAGAATCTACACAAAAAAGTTAAGAGTGTGGGATGATAACTACATGGGTAAATATGTAAGATACTGCTCTTATTATTTAATACCTCTAAAAGGTAACTTACTGTTTAAACATAAGTGATAATAATGTATTCTAGAGTTCCGGCAAGATGGCGGACTAGGCACAAGGACTGCACAGATGCTCTTCAACAAAGAAAAGGGAAACCAATTAACACAGACACAGAAGAT
>NW_006922046.1:1424500-1425611 GCF_000298275.1 Orycteropus afer afer | reverse complement strand
CAAAGTATATGTGAACTGCTGTATGGAAAGTGAATTTGCTCTGTAAATCTTCACCCAAATAAAAACAAATAAATAAAAAAAAATGTATTCTAGAGTTTTTAACATGTAAATAAAATGTGTAACAACAATAATATAAAAGGCAGGTGGGAAGGATGGAGGTACAGTATTTTAAATTCTTATACTATGCATGAAATGACATAATATTACATCATTTCTGTGATTTCATTAATGTTACTGTTGTATGTCTTGATGAGGACAGGGTTATAGGCAAAGCCTTTGAAATTCACCTTCAGGAAGACAACAAACCAGTCTTTGCTTTTCACAAACTTTCCACAAATTAAGAGGTATTGCCATCTGGCCCACATCTACCAAGACAATTCCATGCCAATTTTCCTTGGACCTGCCTTACAGAAACCACCTTGTCCAACAAGAAACAAGGAGACTCTAGAGCCACTGCCAGTTCTCAGTGAACTGTGCTGCTAACAGCAGTTACCATGGCATGTCCTTTTAAATTATTGTATGTTTAATAAAAATTTCCTTGGCCACCTTTTTCTCATTTTTTGAAACTGCATTAGTTTCCCATCATCAATCTTATGGAACACTTTATAAGAAAATATTATACTTAAGTCTCTACTCCAGAATTATCACTGAATTTTCAAATCATACCTTGCTGCTGGTATATCTGGATCAGCATATATGGTTATGCCTCTTTTTGTTGGCCACTGTACAGATGATTCAACACACTATGAAAGAAGTATTTTTTTAGAAAGAGTATATATGCTAGCAAGATGTTCTACAGTTCTGTTCTACAGTTTCTTGAGGACTCAAAATTCCATGGGAGTATTTTTCATCGACAACCACAATAGACCATTTTAATGCACATACACATATGAGGAAATAAGAACTGAAAAGGTGGGTGATAATGTCATTGCTTTAACCACTAGACTAAAGTGAGCAAACAGCAAGCAGCTAGCATTTTAAACAACAAACATTTAATATGGCCTGCAATTCTTTACATCTGTTTTGTCAAAAGGACTTGAGTGACAGGTTATACTTAAATCTAACCATAAGAGTGCCTCAGAATCCCAGATTTTTACACCTTTGTTAAAAT
>NW_006922046.1:1421440-1423900 GCF_000298275.1 Orycteropus afer afer | reverse complement strand
AAAAGAGGAATATAATAAAAGCATATACCATAATAAAATTTGGAGCTCTGGTAGCATAGTGCCTAAGGCACTTGACTGCTAACCAGAAGGCTGGCCGTTCAAACCCACCAGCCACTCGTCAGAAGGAAGGTTGGGCAATCTACTTCCGTAGTGATACTGCCTTGGAAACCCAAGGAGGGATCACTATGAGTCAGGGCTCACTCGACAGCACATAACAACAACAACAACATGGTTTCATATTAAACCTAACTACTCTTGTTGTTATGTGCCAACAAGTCGGTTCCAACTAATTGCTATCCTATAGTGACCCTATAGTGACCCTATAGGATAGAGTACAACAGTCCTATGAGGTTTTCTAGGCTGTATTCTTCACAGAAAGGAGCTGGGGTGGTGCAGTGGTTCAGCAACTAGCTGCTAACTAAAAAGTTGGCCCTTTGAACCTACCAGCTGCTCTGTGGGAGAAAGATGTGGCAGTTTGCTTCCGCAAAGACTTACAACTTTAGAAACTCTATAGGGCAGTGTAATAGTTGGAGCTGTGTGTCAACCTGGCTTGACCACAATTCTGTGTGGTTTAAGCTGTTGTGATGTGGTTATTCCCACGATGGGATCAGATGATTATGTTTTGAGCAGGCAATATGTTGAAAGGGAGTTTCCCTAGGGGTGTGGCTTGCTTCCAGTATACCCAAGGACATCCTGGGAAGAGAGACATTCAAATGGATCAGGATTCTGTTGTGCTGCCTACAACTGTCCCTGAGTGAACAGTCCACCATTCGGCCTGGAGATCTTGGATTCGTCATTAGTTGGAGTCAATAGCTGGTGTACTGCCTGTCAGCCTCGAGCTCTTCAGCCCCTGCAGTTGCAAGAGTTGGGAAAAGCCTCCAGCTTGATGTTTGATCCAGGAACTTTGGACTTGCCAGTGTATGAGCCATTTTCCTAAGATAAAGTTCTATATATATAGACATATATATACTTTACTGGTTTTTGTTTCTCTAGAGAACCCAGCCTAACACAGGCAATTATACTCTGGTTCTATAGGGTTGCTATGAGTAAGAATTGACTCAATGGCAATGGGAAATACATGGGAGCAGACCACCAGGTATTTTGTCCTGTGGAGCTGCTGGTGGGCTTCAATCACCAGCCTTTCAGTTAGTGGCCAAGTGCTTAACCACTGTCCACCAGGGCTCCTTAAACCTACTGCCAAAAAACAAACCTATTGCCATTTGGTCAATTTCAACTCATAGTGACCCTATAGGGAGCTCTGGTAGCGTAGTGCCTAAGGCACTTGACTGCTATTCAGAAGGCTGGCAGTTCAAACCCCCCAGCCACTCCTCAGAAGGAAGATGGGGCAATCTACTTCTGTAGTGATAGTGCCTCAGAGACCCAAGGAGGGGTTGATATGAGTCGGGTCCAACTCGATGGCACATAACAACAACACAGTGTTTGAGGGACCTCAGGTGGTGCAGTGCCTAAGGAATGTGACTGCTACCTAGAAGACTGGTGGTTCAAACCCACCAGCTGCTCTGTAAGGTAGTTCAGATGACAGCCTGAGCTGAGGTCCTAGCCAAAAGCAAGCATCACCAGCCAGACATGTGACTGAATCAGTCTTCAGAAGACTACAACTATCAAGTTACCACAAGTTTTCAAGTCTTACCAGCTCAGGTCCTAGACACTGTGGAACAGAGATAAACTCTTCCTGCTGTGCTCATTCTGAATTACAGACAAAGAGAATCCATGAGCATTGTAAAATGGTTGCTATTTTAAACCACTAAGTTTGGAGAGGTTGGTTACACAGCAAAAGTAACTAGAACACCAAACTCAGTTTCAGCAATGGTTCAGGATCACAACTGTGAGTCTCATTTCTAATCACATAGTATAAAGTATGTGAAAACAGGTTGAATTTGAAAAGCTCAAGAGGTGCCAAAAGAGTGCAGACACTTTCAAATATCTTTATCCTCTAAACCTACAATCTGACTTTTGGCAAATGACAAAAGTTATTGGTAAATAATAATAATCAAGCTGGACAATTACATGGTTAGAAATGGAAATAAGACTTCAAAGAAAAGAAAAATTAAAGAAATTCAACTACCAATCATTTATAAACAGATAATTCTTTTAAGGTTCTCATTCTAAGTATTAATAAATGAAATAAACATTGAAATGATAATGCACACTTTTCACCTATTAAATATGAATTACTGAAATAATCGTAGCTAACGCTGGAAATGCAAGAAGACACAGTAAATTGTTTTAATTCTTCTTTAAGGCAATTTGCAACCAAGGTCTATATATCATGTGATTTTGGGATTTGGAATTATATATCTCTTCAGGGTGTGAGGTTTCAGCCAAAAATGCAAATTCTGATCTGGAGCCAGGAGCAGAAACAGTACTGAAAATACCCCAAGGGAAAACGTCCATACCAGACAAGTTCTCAATCAAAAACCACAAAGTTCACAAAAAAAA
>NW_006922046.1:1420353-1421120 GCF_000298275.1 Orycteropus afer afer | reverse complement strand
AGTAGCTGCTGATTGTTAAAGCCATCCACTTGGGTTATTTCTGTTGGAGCAACACAGGTGGAATGTATCTTGAGTCCTACCTTGCTGGAGGGTATAACTTCAATCACCACCCTTAGCTTCCTTGAGGGTATACCTATGAATCTCCTGGGAAGAGTCACCTTCCTCTTGCTCGGGTTCTGTGTTTTGGCTCATCCTCATCTCACCCCTGGATTTGGGACAGCAGCTGTCACCTCATCTACTGGTCGAGGTTCATCAAACCCCAAAAATTGGGAGTATACTTCAGACCCACTCACAGACCTGGGACTTGCCAGCCTGCCAGCCTCCACCACTACTACATGAGACAATCCCTTGGGTGTCTGTGAGTTCTGTGAGGCATTACAGCAAAATACAGAACCCTAAGACGGGGCAAATTACTGGGAGGAGGAGGAGAAGTTAATGTCTGAAATGATGGAGTGGCACGGTAATTTGGACATTTGGGACATCTTTAACCTCCGCCTACAGGGACCGGCCTTGTGCCGATCTTTCTAAAAGAAATTGTTCAAGCAATATGAAAAAACAGGGAGGCATAAAAACGAACCAATTAGGTAATATCACAGAAAATAACTAAACAGGAAGTTCTAAGAATTGGTCCCTCCATGGAAACAACTATTGAGCAGTATGAAGCAACTATTTTGGAACTCTGAAGTCTAGCTGCACACCTGTAACTAGACAAAAAAGCTGGTAAATTTGGGTAATAGTGAATTTTTATGTTTCATGTAGGGCTACCA
>NW_006922046.1:1418274-1419563 GCF_000298275.1 Orycteropus afer afer | reverse complement strand
ACGTGGAATTACCCAGCAGTCTGTCAAACAGAGAAAAAGCAAAGAGGGAAAAATTAACAGAGACTGAGGAACAAGTCCAGTGTACCTACACACACATTATATGTCCCAGAAAGAGAGAGGCAAGAGAAAGGGGTAGAAAAAATATTTCAAAAAGCAATGACTAAAAACTTCCTAAATTTGATAAAGATACGAATCTATATATCCAAGCGTTCAACAAACTCCAAGCAGGATAAACTCAAAGAAATCTTTACCAAGACATATTATTGTCAAATCATTGAAACCCAAAACAAAGCAAGAATTTTGAAATCAACAGGAGAGAAGCAACCTGTCATACACAAAGGATCTTCCATAAGATTAAATGCTATTTTTTCCTCAGAAACCATGGAGGCCAGAAGGCACTAGGATAATATACTTAAAGTCATGAAAGAAAAAAAAAAAAACAAACAAAATTCTATAAATGACAAACCTATTCCTCAAGAATGATAGAAAAATTAAGACATTTCCAGATAAACAAAAGCTCTGGCAATTTGTTACCAGTAGACCTGTCCTACATACTATGCTAAAAGGAGTGCTTCAGGTTGAAATGAAAGGATACTAGACATTAACTTAAAGCCATAACAAAAAATAAAGAACACTGAAAAGATAACTACAGAGATAAAATACAAAGGCTAGTAGTTTATATTTTTGGTTTGGTTTATAATGTCTGTCCTCTCCTTACACAAAAAGCCAACTGCATAAAATAATTATAAATGTGTATTAACAGGTATACAATATACAAAGAGGTAATCTGTGACAATAAGAACACAAAAGGGAATGAATGAAAATGTACATGAACAGAAGGTTTATATATTATTAAAGCTAGGTTGTTATTATTCAACCTAAATAGTTATAAATTTAAGTTGTTTACTGTAATCCCCAAGACAACCACAAGAAAATAATTTTAAAATATACAGAAAATGAGAATCAAAATGGTACACTATAAAAACAAACAAAAAACCTTAAATTGAAAATAGTCAATGATGAACCAACTTTGTCTGTCAGTTTGTCGTACTGTGGTGGCTTGCGTGTTGCTATGAGGCTGGAGGCTATGCAACCAGTATTTCTAATACGAGCAGAGTCATCCATGGTGGACAAGTTTCAGCAGAGTTTCCAGACTAAGTTGGAAGTAGGAAGGGGCCATCCACTTCTCAGAATATTGGCCAGTGAAAACCTTATGAATAGCAGTGGAACACTGATATAGTACTGGAAAACTTTATGAAAAGCCCTGAAACGTTATCCGACATAGTGCC
>NW_006922046.1:1417116-1417809 GCF_000298275.1 Orycteropus afer afer | reverse complement strand
ATTCAAATTTATGCACCAACTACCAAAGCCAAAAATGAGGAAACTGGAGATATTTACCAACTTCTACAATCTGAAATTGACCAAACATACAATCAAGATGTATGGATTATCACTGGTGATTGGAATGCAAAATTTTGGAAACAAAGAGGAATCATTGGTAGTTGAAAAATATGGCCTTAATGATAGAAAAACACTGGAGATCGCATGATAGAATTTTGCAATACTGATTTATTAATTGCAAATACTTTTCAACAACATCAACAGTGTCTCTACACATGGACTTTGTCAGATGGAGTACAAGAGGAATCAGATTGACTACATCTGTGGAAAGAGGCAATGGAGAAGGTCAATATCCTAAGCTTAGGGCTGACTGTGGAACAGACCATGAACTGATCATATGAAAGTTCAAGCTAAAGCTGAAGACAAATAAGTTCACAAGAGCCAAAATATGACCTTGATTATATCCCACCTGAATTTAGAGACCATCTAAAGAATATATTTGATGCACTGAACACCAGTGACTGAAAACCAGAGGAACTGTGGGATGACATCAAGAACATCATCCATGAAGAAAGCAAAAAGTCATTAAAAAGAAAGGAAAGGAAGAAAAGACCAAAATGGATGTCAGAAAGGACTCTGCAACTTGCCCTTGAACAAGGAGTAGCTAAAGCAAATGGAAAAATGACAAGATAA
>NW_006922046.1:1387102-1390160 GCF_000298275.1 Orycteropus afer afer | reverse complement strand
AGATCACAATTAGAGGTATTGATGTGAGCTCCTTCAGAACACTGACAGATACAGAAATCTATATAGATGTAAATGTACACACATACATGTGAACTCTTACTTTTCAATATATAGATATACCATATAGATGTAAATGTGTATATACACATGTACACACCAGAGCTTCTAACCATTTCTTCTCAGTTCAGTCATGGCCAATGAAACGAAACCAGAGTGGATATGAATTAGTGAAATGTGGGTAAACACATGGAATGAGAAAAATTACAGGTCAACTCTCTGCTAGAAACTTAATCTCTCTCTTAGAAAACAGGGGCACCGTACATGTTGCATAGCAACCAAATCTCTTGATAAGTACAACTGAAAACAGTGCTGCCCTATCTAAGATGGCAGCCAAGTATGCTGCTTTGAATATGTATCATGCTCCACAGTCCTGGCAATAATCCAATCTCCTGCACCAGGATCCTTAAAGGGCTCACTCCACCTCATCTAAATGTTCCTTTTCAGGGCTTGTTCTCAGTTTTTCCTGTGTCAGTTGTCATTCTGCTTCACTCACATTTTAAAAATTCAAGTCTGTTCCTATTCCCCTTTGTTTACAATGACTGAACCAGTTCAAATCTGTTCAAAACCCTGGTATCTCTCCCCCAACACACACACACAGAGTCCCTTTCTCTGTCCACTGACAGTGCTGGGGAGTAAGTATATCCTAACAACAATGAGTACACCTAGCTCCCAGATCTTAGCTTCAAAATGCCATTCTCCATTAAAAACAGGCACAGCAAATTGGAGGAATGGTTGATTTCAGGGTTGTATATGAGACTCTACACTAATATAACAAACAAGCAAATAAAAATGAGTGAGATATTTACATAGTTTCACAAAACTCCCTACAAACTACGCATTAATTATGAAGGGCAAAGAATAACTTTCAGTAGAGAAGTCTGGCAGGCACTATCTTAATCCAGTGATCAATACGGCCTTCCTCAGTAATGGGAGAAATCAAAATTATGTGCCTCCCAATAGGATGGAATGAGAACACAGCAACTTTCTACGATATTCCTTCCAAAGATGCATAGTGTGAATCTTACCAGAAGAATACATCAAGTAAACCCAAATTGAGGGACAGTCTACAAACTAAGTGGTCTGTAATCTTCAAAAGTGTCAAAGTTATGAAAGTCAAGGACAAACTGAAGAACTACTCCAGACTGAAGGAGCCTAAAGACACACCAAACCAAACCAAATGCACTGCTGAGTCGGATCCGACTCATACCGACCCTTCCTTGGGTTTCCGAGGTGGTATCACTACAGAAGTAGATTGTCCAACCTTCCTTCCAAGGAGTGAGTTTTAACCACCAGCCTTCTAAATGCAGTAAGTAATGCTAAATTAAATCTTTTTGCTATAAAAGAATTATTGGGACAACTGACAAAAAAACTTAGAGTGTCTGAGGGTTAGAGGGTTGCAATATATCGATGTTAACTTTCTATTTTGATGGTTGTATTATGGATACTTTTGAGAATGTCCTTGTTTCCTTGGTTCTAAACCAAAAAACCAAACTCACTGCTATCGAGTCAGTTCCAATTCACAGCGCCCCGCACTGGGTTTCCAAAGCTGTAAATCTTTACAGAAGTAGATTGCTCCATCTTCCTCCTGCAGAGCAGCTGGTGGGTTTGAACTGCTGACCTTCTGGTTAGCAGCCAAATGCCTTATTCACTATGCCACCAGAGCTCCTTTCCTTGGTTCTATGACAAAAAATAACTAGGCATCAAGTCAGTAACTTATTCTAAAATGTGCAGAAAAGGTTACAGAAGAACCAACTAGAAGGAAGCAATAAGAGACTAAGGAAAATTAAATGTGGAGAAAACCAAAAAAAACAAACTCACTGCCATCGAGTCGATTCCAAATCATAGTGACCCCCTCTGGGTTTCTGAGGCAGTAAATCTTTACAGAAGTAGATTGCCCAGTCTTCCTTCTGCAAAGTGGCTTGTGGGTTTGAACCACCAACCTTCTGGTTAGCAGTCAAATGCCTTAGGCACTATGCCACCAGAGCTCCTTAAATGTGGACAGAAACATTTAAAATTGTGTCCATGATCTATGACTGATTATTCTCACTTTTTTATGGTAAGGTTGTTTGCAAAAATTACCTTTTATAAAGTATTTAATACTCTAAACATACAAAATATCATTTTATTAGTATCTTTAAACTCTAAACACATGGATTTCTGAGAACATAACTCGACGTTAACAGAAAACTTAAAAGTTTTCTCTTGGTTTCATAAAAACAGATTGTAACAGCTTCAGGGCCTTAAAACCTGTCACAGGTTATCAGTACTTGTTGCTATCAAGTCAATTCCAGCTCATACCAGGATTTAAATTAAGTATCAAACACACAGCCAAATCTGTCTCTGTGTGGGGAAACATCTGCACAACAATTTATACCAATACACCAAGATTCCTATAATTAAGACAAATTGAGAGGAAATATATATTAGAGTACACTCACGTTTTATTACTTGAGAATCTTTTCCTTGCAAAAACATCGGCCAAAGACTAAGTGCAGGTTTGAGTTTATTGGCTAAGGATGCTGACTTTATATTCAATTTTGGTTTCTCTAAAGAATCAAGGATTTCACTCTCTGTGGTTGACATATAACAAGCGAAGTTCTTTGCAACCAGATCATCGTTAACACAAACCTGCAAAATTTTAAACATTTCATGAATAGTAAAGCAAATATGATCAAATGACTCTTCAGAAAATACTCCAAACTAAATCCCAAACTTTAATGGTCAGAAAAATTATTTGTTAGAACATAATTTGATAAAACGATGAGAACAACACAGCAACTTTGATTTCTGCTCTGGTGTTCTAACAGACCATTCTAACTGATCCTCCTGTTGAGAACAAAAATATCTGTATGAAATAAAAGAAGTGTCTTGAAGAGGATATATATATATATATATTCCTTCTATATACAGAGAGAATCTTTGTTGGTTACTGGGATGGGAGGGGAGGGAAAACTGCTAAATAGATTAAAAATTTTATATATATCTATATACATACATA
>NW_006922046.1:1382586-1386972 GCF_000298275.1 Orycteropus afer afer | reverse complement strand
CCTCAGCAGTGATACCACCTCGGAAACCCAAGGAGGAGTCGCTATGAGTCAGGTCCGACTTGATGGCACATAACAACAACAAGAACATGTATATACATCAAAGATTAGTGGTTACCAGGGATAGGAAGGAAGGGGCAAAGGGAAGGTTTTGTTTACAGGGTATTGAGTTTTATATTTATGGTGATGGAGTATTTTGGGAAAGGACAGCAATAATGGTGGCATAAAATAAAAGATGTCATCAATGTCCCTGAGTTGTAATGTGGAAATTATTATATTGGTGAATGTCTTGGTGTATATGTTTTAACCACAATAAAAGTAAATTTAAAACAGAAAAGAAAGAAATATCTTGAAGACATTTGCAAGATTTTGCCAGGCAAAGATTTGGTGATAAGACAAAAGTAAGACAACAAACCATAAAAGGAAAAATTAGATCTCATCAAAATAATGTCTGCTCTTCAAAAATCACTATCAAGAGAATGAAAAAGGCAACCCACAAATGGGGAGGAAATATTTGTAAATCATGTATCTGATAAATGGCATGTATCCAAAATACATAAAGAATACATAACACTAATAACAAATTACCCAATTAAACAATGTGCAGAAGGCATACCAAAGAAGATATACAGATTTCAAATAAGCATATGAAAAGATATTCAACATCATTAGTCATTAGGGAAATACAACTTAAAACCATAATGAAATACCACCATACGTGTACCAGAATGCCTATAATGAAGAACAACCATACATATGTTGAGGATGGTGTGGAAGAGATGAATTCTCTTACATTGCTGATCTGAACATAAATGATCAACCACTTTGGAAACAACTGGCAGTTTCTTAATACCTATAGTATCTTCTAACAGTTTCACTCCTAAGTACTTATCCAAAAGAAACATGAAAGCATATGCCCACAGGAAGGCTTGTACACAAATATGCAAAGCAGCTTTATTTGTAATAGTCCCAAACTATAGTATATTCATCTAATGTAAGAGTACTTGACAATAAAAGGAATGAATCATTGGACATGCAACCACATGTATATGTATTAAAATAATTTTGTTGAGTCAAAGAAATCAGATTTAAAAAGAGTTTATCTAGGTAAGGGGAGAGAGAAGGCCCCCACCCAAAGCAGGAAGGCAGGAAAAGCTAGGGCCAACAACAGCAGGATCCAGACAAGGGGAAGGAGAGGGCCCCTGCCCAAGGCAGGAGGCAGGAAGCCAGGACCGAGGGTGGCAAGATCCAGGTAAGGGGAGAGTGAAAAGGTTTCAAACAGCTAAGGGAGACCAACGGGTCTGTCAGCTTGTCATACTGTGGTGGCCTGTGTGTTGCTATGAGGCTGGAGGCATGCCACCAGTGTTTCAAACGCCAGCAAGGTTGCACATGGTGCACAGGTTTCAGTGCAGCTTCCAGATTAGAAAAGACTCAGAAGAAGGAAGAGGTTGTCCACTTCTCAAAGAATTGAGCAGAGAAAACCTTATGAATAGCAGAGAAACACTGTCTGATACTTTACTGGAAACTTTACAAAAAGCCCAGGAACACTGTCTGATACAGTGCCAGAATATGAGCTCCTTACGTCGGAAAGCACTCAAAATACGACTGGGAAAGAGCTGCCTCCTCAGAGTAGCACCAACCTGTGGTAGTTACGTTTGTGTGTCAACTCGGCTGGGCCTGGTTGAGTGACTGGGCAGCTGGTGGTAGTTATTTCCCATGATGAGACTGGCAATTAACTCCATAGTGGGATCTACCACAAGCAGCTGAATACATGCCTTTGGGATGTGGTCTACTTCCTGTATATAAGTAGAAGCTTTGGGAACAGTCTCTAGCCTATGGCATGCTTGGACCCTGCATGTAGCCATGTCATTGCTCAGCAGCCTACTATGCCCTGCCAACCTTGGGACTTACAATGGACTTAAATTAATGGCTTGCCATGTGGGTTGGTAACATTAGGACTGTGCCTTTTTACTTATCAACCTTGGGGCTTCTCAGTCTCAGCAGCCAGCAGCTGTCTGAGAGAAAAAAACACCTCTAGCTCCAGCGGGCCAGGAGCAGGACGCAGAGCCGGACCCCAAGGTTGACATGTTTTTACCCAGCCCCTAGAGTCTGGCACTTTGAACCTGGACTTAAAGCCTCCAAATTGTAAGAATAAACTCTTGTTTGTTAAGGCCATCCCATTTGTAGTATATTTCTTGTTAGAACGGCACTAGGTAACCAGAATACAACCTTAATGATATGGATTAAGTAAAGCTTTCAGGAACTCCATTTGCTGATGTGGCATGACTTAAACTGAGGAGAAACAGCTGCAAACATCCATTCATAGTTAGAACATGGAATGTACGAAGTATGACTCTAGGAAAATGGGAAGTTGTCAAAAATGAAATAGAATGCATAAAGATTGATATCCTAGGCATTAGTGAGCTGAAATGGACCAGTTTGGGCCATTTTGAATCAGACAACCATATGATTTACTACACTGGGAATGACAAATTGAAGAGGGATGGTGAGGCATTCGTAATCACAAAGGAAGTTTCAAGATATGTCCTGAAGTAAAACACTGTCAGTGACAGGATAATATTCATATGCCTACCAGGAAGAACAGTTAATACTACTATTATTCAAATATACACACCAATGACCAAAGCCAAACATGAGGAAATTGAAGATTTTTATCAATATCCATGGTCTGAGATTGACCAAACATGCAATCAAGATCACTAGTGACTGGAATGCAAAACTTGGAAACAAATAAGAATCACTGGTAGTTGGAAATTTGGCCTTGGTGATAAATGATAGAATGATAGAATTTTACATGACAGAATTTTACAAGACCAACGACTTTATTCATTGCAAATACAATTTTTCAACAACACAAACAGCAGCTACACAAGTAGACTTCACTAGATGCAGTATACAGGAAGCAGACCGACTACATCTGTGGCAAGAGGCGATGGAAAAGCTCATATCTTCAACCAAAACAAGGCTAGGAGCTGACTGTGGAACAGACCATCAACTGCTCAGATGCAAGTTCAAGTTGAAGATAATTAAACAAGTCCACAAGAGCCAAAACATGACCTTGAAGATATCCTTCCTGCATTTAGAGACCATCTGAAAAACAGATTTGATGCATTGAACACCAGTGACCGAAAACCAGAGAAACTGTGGGATGACATCAAGAACATCATCCATGAAGAAGCAAAAGGTCATGAAAAAGACAGGAAAGGAAGAAAAGACCAAAATGGATGTCAGAGGAGACTCTGATACTTGCCCTTGAACAGAGAGTAGCTAAAGCAAATGGAAGAAATGACAAGATAAAAGAGCTGAACAGAAAATTTCAAAGAGCAGCTTGAGAAGAGAAAGTCAATTATTATAATGAAATGTGCAAAGACCTAGAGTTAGAAAATCAAAAGAGAAGAACACATTTGACATTTCACAAGCTGAAAGAACTGAAGAAAAAATTCAAGCCTTGAGTTGCAATATTGAAAGATTCTATGGACAAAATATTGAATGATGCAGGAAACATCAAAAGAAGATAGAAGGAATACACAGAGCCACTGTACCAAAAAGAATTGGTCAATGTTCATCCATTTCAGGAGGTGGCATATGATCAAGAACCAAGGTACTGAACTGGCAAAAAACGAGGCTCCAGGAATTGACGGGAATATCCATTGAGATGTTTCAGCAAACAAATGCTACGCTGGAGGCACTCATTTGGCTACGCCAAGACATTAGGAAGACAGCTATCTGGCCAACTGACTGGAAGAGATCCATATTTACACCCATTTCAAAGGAAGGTGATCCCACAGAATGTGGAAATTATCAAACAATAATATCATTAACATCGCGTGCAAGTAAAATCCTATTGAAGATAATTCAAAAACAGCTGCAGCAGTATATTGACAGAAAACTTCCAGAAATTCAAGCTGGTTTCAGAAGAGTACGTGGAATGAGGTATATCATTGTTGATGTCAGATGGATCCTGGCTGAAAGCAAAGAACACCAGAAGGATGTTTACTTGTGCTTTATTGACTATGCAAAAGCATTCGATTGTGTGGATCATAACAAATTATGGGTAACATTGAGAAGAGCAGGAATTCCAAAACACTTAACTGTACTCATAAGGAACTTGTACATAGACCAGGAGGCTGTAATTCAAACAGAGCAAGGGGACACTGCATGGCTTAAAATCAAGAAGGGAGTCTATCAGGATTGTATCCTTTCACCATACTTATTCAATCTGTATGCTGAGCAAATAATCTGAGAAGCTGGACTATATGAAGAAGAACATGGCATCAGGAATAGAAGAAGAATCATTAACTTGCAATACGCTGACAACACAACTTTGCTTGCTGAAAGTGAGGATGACTTGAAGTGCTTATTGATGAA
>NW_006922046.1:1367800-1369112 GCF_000298275.1 Orycteropus afer afer | reverse complement strand
ATGGAGGGATGGACACTGGGAAGAGGTAACTACGGGGAGGAAGTGGGAGGGGAGCTGTTGCATTGTGGTAAACTGTGGTCAGTGACATGAGACAAAGTATATGTGAACTCCTGTATGGAAAGTGAATTTGCTCTGTAAATCTTCACCCAAATCACAATAAATAATAAATAAATAAGGTTTCTTGGAGAAGTGGTTGATTCTAAGACTGGGGCTGGAAAAAGACAAACTGAGCTTGGAGTGTCTTGTGGAACCATTCCAATAAAAATGCAAAAGGAATGAACAGTGGAAACAGGCAAAACACCACAGCAATAATTTTGCAAGCAAATATCTATGAATATCTACCATAGTGTCAAAGTATTTCCCAATAATATACTTCTCAATTTTGAAAGAAAAAAAAAAATTAATGGGGCAGTTCTACCCTGTCCTGCAGGGTTGCTGTGAGTCAGTATCGACTCAATAAGAAACAATACACAAACAACACATTTATGTATTTAGTGTACAGCCCTGTTCTGGTTACCTAGTACCACTCTGACAAGAATATATACCACAAATGGGATGGCCTTAACAAACAAGAGTTTATTCTCTTACAGTCTGGAGGCTTTAACTGCAAGTTCAAAGTGCCAGGCTCTAGGGGCTGGGTGAAAGCCCCTCAACCTTGGGGTCCAGCTCTGCCTCCTGCTCCCTGCCCACTGGAGCTAGAGGCATTTCTTCAGACAGCTGCTGGCTGCTGAGGCTGAGAAGCTCCAAGGTTGTCAAGTAAAAAGGCACAGTCCTGATGTTACAAAACCACATGGCAGGCCATTAACTTAAGTCTATTGTACGTCCCAAGGTTGGCAGAGCATGGCAGGCTACTGAACAATGACACGGCTATATGCAGGGTCCAAGCGTTCCATAGGCTAGAGACCATTCCCAAAGTTGCTTCTTATATACAGGAAGCAGACCACATACCCATAACAATTACTCAGCTGGTTGTAGTAGATCCCACCATGGAGCTGACTGCCAGTCTCATCATGGGGAATAACTACCACCAGCTGCCCAGCCACTCAACCAGGCCTAGCCAAGTTGATACACAAACATAACCACCACAATTCCACCCCTTGTCAACTTGGCACCTGTACAGATCTTCAATGGGTGCTATCTGTACAGGTCTCCTCCACTGGGTGGCTCCAGTCCCCTAGTTCCTGAGTGGCGACCTCACTCCCTTGGCCTGGTAGTGCCGCTCCTCTCCCTCTTGGGCATGGCAGCCCCGCCCCCTCACTCTTGGGCAGTGGCTATGGCTCCATCCCACTGGCTCACATGAACGAGCAGCCCC
>NW_006922046.1:1365620-1366796 GCF_000298275.1 Orycteropus afer afer | reverse complement strand
CTTATATACAGGAAGCAGACCACATCCCAAAGGCAGCTACTCAGCTGCCTGTAGTAGATCCCACCATGGAGTTGACTGCCAGTCTCATCATGGGGAATAACTACCACCAGCTGCCCAGCCACTCAACCAGGCCCAGCCAAGCTGACATACAAACATAACCACCACAGCCCCATAGTAATTGACTTTATGTTGTAAGATGGTCATGTCCATGCCTGTTTTTCTCCACTAGAAAATAAATCCCTGGAACATACATAGTAAGTAATCAACAAACACCCATTGCTGACCAGATTCCAGCTCATAGAGACCATGTAGAGTCTTCAAGGCTTTAAATCTTTATGGAAGCTGACTGCCAAATCTTTCTCCCACAGAGTGGCTAGTGGGTTTGAATAGCCAACTTTTTGGTTAGCAGGTGATTGCTTTAACCATGGCACAACCAGGGGCCCTTAATCAACAAATGCATATATAATAAATTAATCATCTAAATATTTGAGAATTTATAGCTTATCAATGGGAAATGCAGACTGGCATGTTAGTGAAATTTGTAAGGCTAAAGGAATGGGATGAATGAAACAATTCTGAAAAGCTTAAACATCAAAATAAGAAAATAGGAGATAAATCATTAGAGGAGATTTAGGAGAATAGGGTAAAACCAGTGCTCTGAAACCAAATGAGGAAAGTGTTTCAAGAAGTACAGTTCTTTTTTTTTTTTTTTCTTGGTTCAAAGCAAGCACAAGTCATACTCCAGCTCCCTATCTTTATTCATGTAGAAAAGTAAAGCAAACACAAATAAAACAAAAACAATCCCTTATCATTTTTTATTCCCCACCACTTCATAGGCCTACCTATGAACAAAGGCTATTGAGTTATTTTCCTGTGCATTTTCTATTTTTTCCTTTTCATTTGAACTATCATTTACTTATTTCAAAATAGCTTTTTGAACTATTTTATGCCAAGGACCAATATAGTTAAACTATAAAGAATATACATTTGTTGAAATAAGATCTATACCTCACACCATATACAAAATCTAACTCCAGGTGGATCAAAGACTTAAATGTGAAACCTGAAACTATAGAATTCCTCAAGAAAAAACTAGGGGCAAATTTAGGGGCCCTGGTAGCGTAGTGTCTAAGGCACTTGACTGTTAACCAGAAGGCTGGTGGTTCAAGCCCACCA
>NW_006922046.1:1364010-1365165 GCF_000298275.1 Orycteropus afer afer | reverse complement strand
GAACCCTGGTGTGCGGACTATAGACTTCTGTGAGTGAGCAGCCCACCGCTCGGCCTGGAGATCTTGGATTCGTCTTTTGTTGGAGTCAACAACCAGTGTACTGCCTGCCAGCCTTGAATTTCTCGGCCCCCTGTGCTTATGGAAGCTAAGGCTGCCGCCAGCCCGTTTCCTCCAGAGACTTGGACTTGTCGGCTTCTATACGCTTGTGAGCCATTTTCCTAAGATGAATTTCTCTCTCTCTCTCTCTCTCTCTCTCTCTAAATATATATATATACACTTTGCTGGTTTTTGTGTTCCTCTAGAGAACCCAATCTAACACAACGGCACATAACAACAACAACAACAACAATATATGGCATAAATAGACTATGAAGCATAACTCAAAATACACAAACAGCAGAACAGAAACTAGATGGATGGGACCTTCTAAAAATTATATTTTTATGTGCTCCCAAAGACTTCTCTGAAAGAGTCAAAAGACAATCTACAAATTGGGAAAGAATATTCAGCAATAACATATCTGACAAGGGACTAATCTCTAGAATTTATAGAAAACTCCAATACCTCAATAATAAAAAGACAAATAATCCAATCAAAAAATGGACAGAAGACATGAATAGACACTTCACCAAGGAGGATATTCAGGAGGCCAACAAACATATGAAGAAATGCTCACCATCATTAACCATTAGAGAGATGCAAATCAAAACAACGAGATGCCGTGTTGACCCAGCACTAGCAGCAAAGTTCAAAAAGAGAGAAAATAACAAATTCTGGTGAGGATGTGCAGAGATTGGGACTCTCCTACACTGCTGGTGGGATTGTAAAATGGTACAACCACTGTGGAAAGCAGTGTGGTGATTCCTTAAAAAGTTGGAAATAGAAATACCATTTGACCCAGACATTCCATTACTAGGTATATACCCTAAAGAAGTGAGAGCCATGACAAGAACAGACATATGCATACCCATGTTCACTGCAGCACTGTTTACAATAGCAAAAAAGATGGAAACAACCTAGATGTCCATCAACTAAGGAATGGATAACCAAACTATTGTACATACATACGATGGAATACTATGCAACCCTAAAGAATAATGTAGAATCTGCAAAACACCACATACTGTGGATGAACTTGGAGGACATTATGCTGAG
>NW_006922046.1:1360964-1362775 GCF_000298275.1 Orycteropus afer afer | reverse complement strand
AGGGTAAATTGTAGTCAATGTCATGAGACTACGTGTGTGTGAACTGCTGTATGGAAAGTGAATCTGCTCTGTATACTTTCACCCGAATCACACACACACACACACACACACACAGAACATACATTTGTTTGTCTATGTGCATGTGCCTGTGTGTGTGTTGTTGCTGTTATGTGCCGTCAAGTCAGACCTGACTCATAGCGACCCCTCCTTGGGTTTCCGGGGCAGTATCACTATGGAAGTAGATTGCCCCCTCTTCCTTTCAAGGAGTGGCTGGTGGGTTTGAACCACCAGCCTTCTGGTTAGCAGTCAAGTGCTTTAGGCACTAGAGACTGTATGTATGTTTGTGTGTGTGTGTGTGTGCATGTTATTCTTTTAGGTTAGGGGAAGGTTTGATTCAATAAAAATAGTTTGTGACTTCTATCTAAGCCTATTGAAGAGAGCTCTGAAAATACAAAGTGTACACAACCTAAATGTACTGATTAGAAGATCTAAATGTTGCTAGGAATGACGGAGTGAATAATTTGTTTCCTTAGGAGCATATGGAATCCACTGACTTCAGGAAATATTTTCAAAGTGCACACATATTTCTTCAAGACATGAACATCCCAGGGGAGGAGGAGGAATGAAAACATGACAGGGAGTAATTTAAAATGGCAAGTACTGCAGTTTTCTTTTCCTGTGTGGGAAATCTGATATTTGATACAAATGTAGATTATTTTTTTATGATTGCTATAAAGAGTTGATACTGTTCTTTCCAAAATTCTCAAAGATTTATTTTTCCTCCTCCTTTGTGGAATTTTGTTGTTGAATGGCTTAGGTTATGGGCACAAAGAAATCAAAACATTGCACATTATTTCTTCTAATTAAACCACAAGAAAACGTAAGTGCTGAGGCTCTCATTCAAAAAACAATACTGCCTATTAGTTATGGTATGGTTCAGTGGGAAAATGGAGTTCAAATTTAAATTGTATTTCACTAGACTATAACACAATCAATTCTTGATTTTTGCGCATCAGTTATGTTATTTCCTTTTTTAATTTTAATCTTTTCAACTTTTTTTTTATAAGATTATATAACACCTCAGGAGATTTAAAATGCTGGACTTGACACAGACAACCTATGCTTCAAGTCCCATTTTGCCCCTAATAAGAAATGTGACTTTGGGCAAATTACTTAACTTCTCTGAATTTCATCTTTTTTTTACTTAAAAAAGACATTACTGTGAAGATTAAATCACACAATGGGAAAAAAAAATTAACTCTACAGAGGAAAACCTGGTGGTGTCTACCACCCTAACCAGATGACCAAGGTGAACATCACCAATAATAAAGACATTATCACATCATGTATCCCTGATATGACAAACTGAAAAGAGTACAGTATAATTTCTATGGATTCTTGCCAAAGTGTGTAACTACAATCGGATGATGAGAAAACATTAAACACCAAAGTAATCGACATTCTAAAAACTAACTGGTCAATACTCTTCAGAAATGTCAAGGTTATAAAATATGAGGAAAGATGGGACTGTCACAGATTGGAGGAGAGTAGACATATGTGGGATCCTGGATGGGATCCTAGACCAGAGAAAGGAAATTATTCAGAAAACTAGCAAAATTCAAATTAGGTCTGTAGATTTTGTCCCTGGGTGTGTGTGGTAAAAATATATTTTTAAGGGGTGGGAGGGGAGGAGAGGGGAGGGACTGCTGTTAGGTAGACAGAGAAAAGTAGTGATTTGGGTGAAGAGAAGGGCAATGTACCAAATATGAGTGAACAATATGGAACCATTGAGGATGAGAAAGACATAGAGA
>NW_006922046.1:1354400-1359894 GCF_000298275.1 Orycteropus afer afer | reverse complement strand
TATAAAAATTTGGAATTTCAACATTTTTATGTGTATATTTCAATGTACCTTTCAATTATTGATTGTTCATCATGTTGAATAACCGTTTCCAATTTTCCCCATCATCCTCAACAGAAACTAAGTGTCCCCTAAGGAATCACTTCCTCTTTACTCCCTTCCTCCCACCCCTGGTAATTACTAATAAACTATGGTTTCTACAATTTGTCTATTCATTTCATATAAATGAGATCATACAATATGTGTCCTTTTGTGACTGACTTATTTCACTCAGCACAATGTTTTCAAAGTTCACCCATGCTGTATCAGGATTTCATTTATTTTATTTTATTTACATATACTGGATACTAAATGGTACATGGGAGCTTTGGTAGGATAGTGGCTAAGACACTTGCCTGCTAACCAGACGGCTGGCGGTTCAAACCCACCAGCCACTCCTCCGAAGGAAGGTTGGGCAATCCCACTTCCGTAGTGATACTGCCTCGGAAACCCAAGGAGGGGTCGCTATGAGTCGGGTCTGACTCGACGGCATATAACAACAACAACAACAACAAATGGTACATATACCTTCCAAACGTTTTCTCCTGATCTACAGGTTATCTCTTCATTTTGATGTATAAAAGCTTTAAATTTTGATAAAGTATAATTTACCTATTTTGCCTTTTGTTGCTTGTGCTTTGAGTGTCACATCTACTAATTCACTGTTGAAAACTAGATCCTCAATTACTACTCCCTGTGTTTCTTCTAAGAGTTTTATGGCTTTAGATCTTACATTTAAGTCATTGATCCATTCTGAGTTAATTTTCATATATTGTGTAAGGTATGGGCTTCACTCTTCTGCAAGTGGAAATCCAATTGTCCAAGCACCATTTAAAAAGAGACTATTCTTTCCCTACTGCATAAACTTAGCAATGCTGTTGAAAATCAACTGAACATAGATGTATGGTTTTATTTCTGGACTTGCAATTCTATTTCATTGGTATATATGTCTATCATGTATTTTTTTTAAAAAAAAAATAGTACTTTCTTGTGTTTAAGGTGAAAATTTAAGACAGCAAATTAGGTTCCCATTTAACAATTTCTACACAAATTATTCAGTGATATGGTTACATTTTTCACAAAGTATCATCATTCTCATTCATTCCATTCTAGTTGTACCATTTCCATTACTCTAGTTTCCCTGCCCCTTTACCTTCTCATTTTTGCTTCCAAGTAATTTTTGACCATTTGGTTTCACATAGATGATTTTTTTTAAAAAAAGGTATGTTTTGGTTACTGTAGTTAATAATATATGTTTTGAAATCAGGAAGCATGGGTCCTTCTACTTTGCTCTTCTTTTTCAAGATTGCACTGGCTATTTGGAGACCTTCACAGTTCCATATACATTTGAGGACTGGCTTTCCCATTTTTTCATAGAAGGCTGTTAGAATTTCAGTGGAAATTGTTCTGAATATATAGATTGATTTCAGTAGCACTGCCATCTTAACATTATGTTTTCAATCCATGAACATGGAATGTCCTCCCATTTATTTTAGGTGTTCTTTAGATTCTTTCAGTTACATTTTATAGTTTACAGTGTACAAGTCTTTTACCTCCCTGGTTAAATTTATTCCTAGGTACTTTATTCTTTTAGATGCTTTTGTAAATGGAATTTTTAAATTTCCTTCTCAGAAAACTCATTGCTGATGTATGGAAACACGGCTGATTTTTGTATATTGACCCTGTACCCTGGCATTTTGCTGAATTCATTTATTAGCTCTGGTAGCTTTCTTGTGGTTTCTTTGAGGTTTCATCTGCAAAAAAAAAAAAAAAAGAGGGACAGTTTTACTTGTTCCTTCCCAATTTGGACACCTTTTCTTTTTCTTTCCTAATTGCTCTGGCCAGGACTTCCAGAATGATGTTCAAAAGCAGTGGTGAGACTGGGCATCCTTGTTTATTCCTAATCCTACAGGAAAAGCTCTGTCATAAATACCCTTTATCATAATGAGGAATTTTCCTTCTATGTCTACATTGTTTTAATCAGGAAAGGATGCTGGATTTTGTCAAATGCCTGTTCTGTGTTGATTGAGGTGATCATGTAGTTCTAATCCTTTGTTCTATGAATATGCTATATTACATTGATTCATTTTCTAATGGTGAACGATCCTTGCATTCATGGATAAATTCCATTTGGTCATGATGTGCCTTCCTTTTAATATGCCTTTGGATTCTGTTTCCTAGTATTTTGCTGAATATTTTTGCATCTCTATTCATTAGGAATATTGGTCTACAGTTTTTTTGTGGTATCTTTGTCTGGCTTTGGTATCAAGGCAATGACACCAAATGATACCACCTTGTAGAACGAGTTAAGAAGCGTCCCCTCTTTTTCTATTTTTTAGAAAAGTTTAAGAAAGACTAGAGTCACTTATTTTATAAATGTTTGGTAGAATTCCCCAGTGAAGCCATTTAGTCCTGGGCTGTTCTCTGTTGGGAGGTTTATGATTACTGATTCAATCTCTTCACTTGGTATCGGTCGGTTGAGATCTTCTGTTTCTTCTCGAGTCAACACAGGAATTTTACATTTCTAAGCATCTAAGTTCATCTAGGTTACCTAATTTTTTGGTAAACAGTTGTTCCTAGTGTTCTCTTATGATCCTTTTTATTTCTGTAGAATCAGTTATGTGCCCACTTTCATTCCTGATTTAGATATTTGCATCTTCTTTTGCTTTGTCAGTCTCGCTAAAAGTGTTGGTTTTTTGATCTTTTCATTTATCTCTGCTCTGAGCTTTGCTATTTCCTTCTCTGTGGTGCTCTTCTTTTTTCTAGTTTCTCAAGCTATAGACTTAGGTATTGAATTGAGAACTTTCTCCATTTTTTACTATAGGCTTTTGCTACTATAAATTTGTCTTTGAGCACTGCCTTAACTGTGTCCTGTAAGTTTTGCTATGTTGTGCTTTCATTTTCGTTCACCTTAATGCATTTTCTGATTTTTCCCTTGGTTTCTTCCTTGACTCAGTGGTTGTTTAACAATGTGTTGTTTAATTTCCACATATTTGTATATTTTCCAGTGTAATTAATTTCTAGTTCCATTCTCTTCTGATTGGAGAAGATGACTTGTGTGATTTCAAATCTTTTTAAATTTATTGAAACTTGCTTTGAAACCTAACATACAGACTGTGCACTGGAGAAGAATGTATACTGTGCTCTTATTAGGTGAAGGTCTAGTTGGTTTATAGCTGTAGATTTTTTTTCTTTTTTAATTGTCATTTGGGTGAAAGCTTACAGAGCAAATTCACTTTCCATACAGCAGTTCACACATTCATTGTCTCATGACATTGACTACAGTTTACCCCAATGCAATAGCTCTCCTCCCACTTCCTCCAGATAGTTAACCTTTTCCCTGTGTCCATCCCTCCATGCACTCCTGCCCCCTGAACTATCTCCCTGTGCATAAACAGCCCTTCTTTCTCCCATAACTGTTCTCTCCCAGGAGTGCATCTACCTCAGGTAAATGTTCAACTCTTATGCCTGTCCTTTGTTTGGCTGGAAGCCACAGGTGTGGGTTCAATTCCAGACCAAAAGGACAGCTAGGGACCATAGTCTCAGTGGTTCCACCAGGCTCTATCAGACCAGCAAACCTGGTCCTCTTTTTTTTGTTTTTGTTTTTTTTCCAAATGATTTTGAGAGCTGTAGATTTTTTAATAGTATTTACTCAATGTTTATTTTCTGGTTTTAATAATTATACTATGTTTCTAAAAGGTGTTAACATTTGGGGAACGTGAGTAAAGGGTATAGAAGAACTCTCTGTACTTTATTTGCATCTTCTATAATGCTAAAATTATTTCAAAATAATGATTCTTAAAAGTCTGGTCCACATGCCCTCTGTGGGCTCTGAGTAGTGTCCCTGTGCCATCTTTGAGAAAGGATATAGTAGGGTGTGAAATCACCTTGTAGAAAGCCAGCTAGCCTTTGTTCTTGGTTTTTTCAAGTCACTCCAACATCAGAGGCTAATGAATGAAGGGTGATACACCATGTGGACCTCCTGGGGGCCAAATGCTGACTAAGCTTCAGGAGACATGATATAATCTATCATGGCCACATAGTTGAGGTCCTTAACAGCATTGGAAGCTTCCTGGTTGGTGACCATGCACCAGAAAGGATGGCATGTAATTCCATTGGACATGGAAGCTCCACACTGTGACCTCTCCCAGACCTTGCCATATGTGTCCCATTTGTATCCTTTTTTTTTTTTTTTTGTTAAACTTATTATTATAGGTATGGTGCTTCCTGTGAGCTCTGTGAGTTGTTCTAGCAAATTATAGGAGCCAAAGCAGTAGTGGGAGCTGGCTAGTCTGAAGAGAAGGGAATCCTCAACTTACAGCCAGCACCTGCTGACCTAGCCCCAGGTGAATGGAGATGAGAGAGAGAAGGGCTGCATAAGCAGTTGAGGTCTGAATTAAAAAGGAAGGAAAGCAAAGATTTCCTCAGGATCCAGTTTCCACCACAAAATCTGGTATCTGATTTGGGTGATGCTAGGCTCATTGGACTGAGTCAAAGAGGTATTCAAGACTTCTGGTAAGATGGAGGAATAGGCAGACAAGTGACACAGACTCTCTTCAACAAAGAAAAGAAAAACAAATTGACAGAGATACAGAAGATAATCCTGGAGCCCTGAGCTTTGAAAGGAACTATACAGAAGTGGATTAGGCACCAAGTGGTAGAAAAACCTTAACGGAAACTGTGAGTACAGAGATGGTCAGAGCTGCAGACTGTCAGCTACTCTGACGGGACCAACAGCCTGAATATTTCCAACTGATGTTGGGACCTAAGAATTGACCTAAAGATCAGCCCTGGTCACCAAGGGCTGCAGGGATGACTGTGCTGGTAGTCTATGACTAAGTAGGGGAACAGCAAGGAGGGAGACAACCTGAGCTGTAGACCTTCTGCTGTCTGGAGGGCATAGCCATTTTGATTGTTTACATGTGGCAGCGATTTTGGATATTTAAAGTGACTGAGGGTACAGCCATTTTCAATCTTTACAAGTGGTAACCATTTTGGATCTTAAAGTCATAGCATTGTCATTCGGATTCCAGGAACCTAAGAATAGGCTCTGCTTGCCTAGGTCAGCAGGCATATATGAGTGGCTGACAACAAGAAAGGAGACAGGTGGTGAGTGTGTAAGTGCTGCCCACTAACAAACAGAGGAGCACAGCACAGTATCCTGGCTTGTGTAGACAACATACAAACAAAAGAAAAATCGTGGGCAAGTCACTCCAACATACAATCACCAATTAAATATAAACACAAAAATGTCACAATGCCTCAGAGACAACAAAGCACCACATTTCACACAAAGAAGCAAGATAAAACAGGAGAAACAAGGGACCAATATACCGACCCAAAACACATCCCTGAGGAAGAAGCAGCACTGGAACTCCCTGATAAGGAATTAAAAAGAATTATATTTAGGCATCTTCAACAAATTGAGAGACAGATCAAGGAAAACACTACAACAATT
>NW_006922046.1:1353164-1354300 GCF_000298275.1 Orycteropus afer afer | reverse complement strand
AAAGAAAACCACAGAGAAAATTGTCAAAGATTTGTTGGAAGAGAATTTTCCTGGTATGGTGAAAGATGAGAATATAGCCATTCAGGAAGTCCAATGAACCCCAAAGAGGACAGATCCCAAAAGACAATCACCCAGACATATCATCATCAAACTTACCAAAGACAAAGACAAAGAAAGAATCATGAGAGAAGCCCAGGAAAAATGAAAAGTTACCTACAAGGGGCAACCAATAAGACTAAGCTCTCAACAGAAATCACACAAGCAAGAAGACAATGCGATGGTATATATAAAACACTAAAAGAGAAAAAATTCCAACCAAGAATTTTGTACCCAGCAAAACTGTACCTCAAATACGATGATGAAATTAGGACATTTCCAGATAAGCAGAAATGAAGGAAATTTGTTAAAACCAGACCAAGCTTATAAGAGATGCTAAAGGTTGCCTTTTGGACAGAGAAGCAACAACAGCCAACAACAACTGACCATTAAAACACACATGATGAGATAACCCAGAAACCAACCGAGCAATGGAAGTATCCAAAGTAAATAAGCCTACAAGATTGTAAACAGGAAACCAGAGACACCAATTGACAAATGAGGACAACTACAAACCAAAAAGAGGGAAAAACAACTGTGTCATTACAGGACTTGTAGATGGTAGGAAGTCAAGACAACTACAAGATAGAATGGACTGCTCTAAACTTCGGAAGAAAACTATAAATCACAAGGTAACCTCAAAGAAAAATGATAAACCTTCACATTAAAAAAGAGGACAAGCATAAATATTCAGCAAATACTAAAACAATAGCAATGAAGGAAGTGATAACATGATTCATAAACAAAATGAGTTCAGCATAGAAAATTATTTGAAACAAAGAAATAGACACCACAAAAAAGCACATAACAAAAATGACAGCAACAATTCATATTTGCCAATAATTACATATCTGGCAAGGGACTTATCTCTTAAGATTTACAGTGGAAGAGTAGATGACCAAACTATGGTACATACACATAATGGAATGCTATGCAGCACTAAAGAATAATGCAGATTCTGCAAAACCCCACATAATATGGGTGAACTTGGAAGACATTATGCTGAGTGAAATAAGTCAATCACAGAAGGACAAATATAG